>NW_015173219.1:39459-39599 GCF_001447785.1 Gekko japonicus | reverse complement strand
TTGCCAGCTCGTTGGTTGCTTCCAGCCTTGGACTCTCAGTTCCTTTCGCTTTTAATAGTTTATCTTTCTCCATCCTCTTCCCCGCCATCTTTTTGGATTGTTTACTTTTGCAACAGTTTTAAAAGTTAAGCTCGCCTTGG
>NW_015173219.1:14455-37692 GCF_001447785.1 Gekko japonicus | reverse complement strand
GGCTTTTTCCTTGTGAACAGAAAAAAGAAAGATTTCAGGCAGCCCTTCTTCCCTCTTTTAATGGCTTCTGATGGCAGGGGACAGCACATTGTTTTGTGTTGCTCACCCTGCACTGAGGATATAAACCCCAAATTCCTCCCTCAGGCCCTTAGAAAACTGGAAACACCAGCAAATAGGATTCCTTGGTGGAGGGGCTTGATTAAAGGCTCTCCTAAATGCAGGGACAAATTTAGCTATCAACTCGAGCTCCGGGCCATTTTCATAAGGATGGTGCAGATGTTCTAACTGTGGGTACCAAATGTGCCTACGTGGAAAGCAGAATCGCTCCCTCTTGTACCCACCAGCTCCGGCACCTCACGATGTACGTTCAGCATAAATTCTGGAAAAGGTTTTCTTTCAGGGGCTCAGATCCTGTTACTGAGCCTAGGTGCATATAGACACTTTCAGAAGCCACATTGAATGCACACAGGGAGGGGGCCAGATCCGTAGACACAATCCCACCCACCTCTCTTTCCGGGGTTGCCAACCTCCAGGTGGTGGAGGGAGATCTCCTGAGATTACAACTGATCTCCATGAAGCAAGGAGCAGCTCACCTGGAGAAAATGGCCGCTTTTTCATGATACCCCACTGAAGTCCCTTCCCCCCCAGGCTCCACCCCCCCAAATCTCCAGGATTTCCCAACACAGAGATGGCAACCCTATCTCTTACACACATTGGGTATCCAGCGGCACCTTTAAGACCATAGTTTGTGTCAGAGTTCTCTCAGCCCCACCCACCTCACAGGGTGTTTGTTGTGGGGAGGGGAAGGGAAAGGAGTTTGTAAGCCACTCTGAGACTCCAAGTGAAGGGCGGGGTATAAATCCAATCTCTTCTCTTCTTCTTCTCTTTCTCTCCTTCTTTCCTTCTCTTTTCCCCCTCCTTCCTTCCTGCACAGATCTGCACGCTCTCCCCACCTCCAGCTAGCCATCCAAAACAGTCCAGTGGCACCTTTAAGGCCAAGGTTTATTCAGGTACAAGCTCTCCCTCCTCTGTGAGGGCAGATCTGCACATCCCCCCCCCCCAATAGATAGCAATCCAAAACAGTCCAGTGGAGCCTGAGCGGTGGGTGTTGCCTTCTGACACACTTCCGGTTATGTCAGGGGGTGTGGCACATGCAAATAAGTTATGCTAATGAGTTATTCTAATGAGCTCCTGCACCTCTTTTTCTACGAAATGACCCCTGTTTAAGACCAACAAAGGTTTATTCAAGGTATGAACTTTCATGTGCAGGGCACACTTTTTCAAATACGTTGGAATAGCAGATGAGGTTCTAAACTTATAGACAGAACCTCATTTGCGATTTCAGTGTAACGAAAAAAGCGTGCCTTGCACACAAAAGCTTATCCCTCGAAGAAACCTTTGTTGGTCTTAATGGTGCCACCGGACTCTAAATTTGTTCTGCTGCTTCAGACCAACACGGCTGACCAACTGGATCTCTACACATGTGGTATAAATGACTAGAACATCTGCACAGTCCTATAAAGACAATGAGCTTTGTTTTTAAATTTCACATGCTTCCAGAATGACACCGTGGTGACTTAGGCTGTGCATATCCTGTTTCGGTTATGGGCTCCTAGAAGTACCACACCCACCTATTTATGATGCAAGGGGGGGAAATTAATATCTGAGCAAAGGAGGATAGCTGTGAGGAGCAGAGTTTTTGAATGGGGGTTGGAGGTTAAAGGTAGTTAAGGAGAGTGGGGTGGAGGAGAGTTAAGGAGAGTGGGGTGGAGGTTAAAGGTAGTTAAATGCAATGGGAAGTCCCAATTCTGCCTGTCTACAAAGAAAGAGTGGTAATGTGGAAAGAAGCGTGAGAAGTTAATTAAGGCAAGTCAGGGAAAGGTGCTAATTACCCCCAATAACAACACACGGCCTGCTTAATTGGAAAAAGGAATGACTCATAGCCGCAAAAGACATGTTTCAATTACCGCAGGACACTTGCACTTGTGTGCTAATGATGTCGAAAGGAGAAGGCTGCGGTTTGCTCGGCTTATCCAAATGAGTCTTTTGCTACAAGTCTCGGGGATTCAGTGCTGGCTGTGGAAACCCCCAGTGGCATTTCTAGGCTGAGCCAAAATGGCGGCCTTCTGGTTTGTGGGGAGGGTGATTGTTTTGTCTGCATTTCATGGGTTTGTCACTTTGTCAACAGATTCCAGAGCCAGGGAAGCTGTGATTGGCCAGTGGCAGAGGGCTGAAGAACACCTTCCCCCAGCATTCCAATTCTGGGAGACGTCTCCCTCTGCATGAGATGTTTGGAACGGGTCCTGGAGTAGGGGCTGCCAACTCTGAGTTGGGAAATTCCTGGAGATTTGGGGGTGGAGCCTAGGGAGGGCAGGGCTTGGGGAGAGGCGGGACCTCAGGTTTGGTGTAGTGGTTAGGAATGCGGACTCTAACCTGGGAGAACTGGGTTGATTCCCCACTCCTTCACATGCAGCTGCTGGCATGACTTTGGGTCAGTCATAAGTTCTTTCAGAGCTGTTCTCTCAGGGGCAGTTCTGGAGAGAGCTCTCTGTCGCACCTACCTCACAGCGCATCTGTTGTGCGGAAGGGGGGAAGGAGATTGTAAACTGTTCTGAGACTCCTTTGGGTAGTGAAGGGCGGGGTATGAATCCAATCTCTTCTCTTCTTCTTCTTCTATAATGCCATCAAGTTTACCCTTCAAAGCAGCCATTTCCTCCAGGGGAACTGATCTCTGTAGTCTCAAGATCAGTTGTAATTCCAGGAGATCTCCAGGCCCCATCTGGAAGTTGGCAATCCTAGCCTGGAGCTTCTCTGTGGGGGGGGGCAGATGCAAAGAAAAGGAGGGCAAGTCTGCTGTATCTTATGACTGTTGCGCAGACAAAGGAATTTGGGCTGGTGTCAGCTGACATACAGGGATGACGGGCAGTGGCACTGACACTTGGGGGGGGGTGTTCTCCAGCTGCTGTCAAAGGAGGGGGAGGGCATAATTTCAAAAAAAGAGAGGCACCAGGGCTCAGGCTTTTGTGAGCTCCTTGTCATCCACCCTGGAAGGGAGCCCTGCTCCTTAATCCTTATGGGGAGGGGAGGATAGACAGCGGTTGCTCAGTGGTGAGCAAAAACCACTTTGCATGTGCTCAGAGATGCTTTATTGAAAATTGTACCTGAGATTGAACACCTGGTTGGCAACCCTTCTTAAACAAGCCTTTTTTTAGTTGGATTTTTAAATGAGGCTTATGCAGATGAATACCCTGTTGGAACATTGTCTGTCTCCCTCTCTGTTGCCCTTAGTGGGATGGATGGATGGATGGTCTGCCTTTCTCACTGGGACACAAGGCAGATTACACAGAGTGAGTCAATGCAATCAATCAGATGGGACATTCCATAAACAATGAAATAGGATTTGGGTGGCAGAACCAACCAGAAGTCTAAGAAACGGAACTGAGGCAAAGCATAAGTGTTAACATGACACATCAAATCATGCAAAATTACACAGTGGGGCAATGCTCCCTCTAAGCTGTGGAGTCTTGTGAGCGAAAATTCTGCTTTGGGAGCTACTGGCATAAGATTGTGAGCGAGCGATTTGGCTACTGCATCAATTAGTTTGCTCTGGAGCCATCCTTCCTGAGCCAAGACAAAAATGTGTGAGCCAGAGGCTAAAAACCTGTGAGCTAGCTCACACTTAGAGGGAACACTGAACAAGAGCCAACCTACAGCAAACTATACGCAGTAGTACAGATCAGCTCCTGGACTGCAAGGAGATCAAATCAGTCAATCCTAAAAGAAATCAACCCTGACTGTTCCCTGGAAGGCCAGATGCTGAAGCTGAAATACTTTGGCCACCAAATGAGAAGGGAGCACTCACTGGAGAAGACCCTGATGCTGGGAAAGATTGAAGGTCAAAGAAGAAGGGGAAGGCAAAGGATGAGATGGTTAGACAGTGTCACGGAGGCAATGAACATGAAATTAAGCAAACTCCGGAGCAGGACGGAAGACAGGAGGGCCTGGCGTGATGTGGTCCATGGGGTCACGAAGAGTTGGACTCGACTGTGTGACTGAACAAGAACAACACAGATCAGAGTCCCCAGTAATTTACCCAAGTAACTTTGTGACGCCTTTTGTGCAGTGCTTCCCCTATTGCCTGCATTGAAAAGCCCTCTTGAATAATTCAGTTTTGCGTGGTTTGCAGAAAGCCAGGACAATGGGAGACTTCCTGACCTCCTCCGGCAGGCAATCCTAAATAGAGTTAACACCCTTCAATCCCCACTGACTTCAGTGGACTTAGAAAGGTGCAATGTGTTGAGTGATAGTGAGATATTGAAAAAATGGTGTTTAGCGGAGATAAAATAGTCCAGCAGAGCCAGAGTAAAATAATTCAGACTGAGAGTCCATGTGTGATTAAAATATAAAGTTTTTACTAAATTCTAGCTTGGGAAGAGTAACTGGGATGAAAATAACAAAAGAGCAAAATCGGCTACATCCTTACACTACAAAGACAAAACTAGAAGAGAGGAATGGCTGCTCTTCTTCTTCAGAACACCAAAACAAAAGACGGGAAGAGAAGCCATAAAATGGCAATATACCTTGACACTTTAGTCCCAATCAAATCCCTAGATCAGGGAGAAAATTCCCGGGCATCCTAAAGAACATTGGTTACATGAGAAACATGTGACTTCCTGTGAGTAACATAAACATTTAACCCCAGAAATACTGAGTGTTTTCTACTTGTAATACCCAACACAATGCCACCTAGGAGTGTACTGCAAGTTATTTGGTGGGGACCACAGTGTCTGGTTTGCACACTGAAGATCCCCAATTTCAGCCCTTGCATCTGTAGTTAGAAAGATCTTAGGTCACAGGGCACTGGGGTGGAAAACCCCTTCTCTGCCTGAGATGCTGAGGATTCATTTGTACTGAGCTTAGATGGACCAACAATGTCATTCCATATAACGGAGAATCCCTAATTGCTTGTGTTTCTGTTTATACTGCCCCCTTTTACACAAAGGGGATTGCAAGGTCATTTCCCCCTCCTCCATTTTATTCGCACAACAGCAATCCTGTGAGGTCCGTTAATCTGAGAGTGAATGACTGGCCCAGGGTCACCCAGCAAACTGGGTTGAAATTAAATCAGAAGAGTTTTCGGCTGAACGTTAGGAAGAACTTCCTGACAGAGCAGTTCCTCAGTGGAACCGGCCTCCTGGGGAGCTGGTGGGCTCTCCTTCTTGGGAGGTCTTCAAGCGGAGGCTAGATGGCCATCTGACAGCCATGCGGATTGTGCGAACTGAGGCAGATCACGAGAAGGGAGGGCAGGAAGGGTTGCCTCCGTGCTTAGTTCTCGTGGCCCTTTCTTACACGCCCAGGGAAATGCCGGTCGCCACTTTGGGGTCAGGAAGCAATTTTTCTCCAGGCCAGATTGACCAGGGATCCTGGGCCGCCCTGCTTCCGGCCCTCATTCAGCCAGGAGGAGGCAGGAGAAGAGGGAGGGTAAGTTGCTTCCTCCCCGCCTCTCCCCATCCCTGCCTGCCTGGGGCCAGGGAGGGCCTTGGCGGGGCTTCCTCGCACTCCCGCCGGCCTTGCAGGTCCACCGCCGGGCCCCTGATGTCAGGGGGTGTGGCATATGCTAATCAGTTATGCTAATGAGTCCCCCTAGCTCTTTTTCTATGAAATGACCCCTGAGCAGGGGTCACTGGGGGTGTGTGGGGGGAGGTATTTGTGAATTTCCTGCATTGTGCAGGGTGTTGGACTAGATGACCCTGGAGGTCCCGTCCAACTCTGTGAATCTAAGCTTCCAAGGCAGAGTTGGGATCCAAACCTGGGTCCTCCTAGTCTGATATGCCAACCGCTACAGCATGGTGGTCACAATCACCAGGGTAAACCCAAGGCCCTGATTTGAGCACTGGCATGTGAAGCCAGGGCTGTTGTTGGCTCTCCACAAGCGAGGAGGCCTCCTGCCCTCTCCCCCGCCAGTCTCCCACCGTGCATCCAGAAAGCCCCATCAACTGTCACCGACTCTTTGATCCTTGAACACCCCCCCTCCCCTCTCTTTTGGCCTATCAAAGTCCGCTAGGAAAAGGACGGAATCTTAATAAAGGAGGAAGAAAGCACCGGGTTTCCCCTTTATCGCCTTCGCGGGGTTGAGGTTAATTAGATAATTACTCACATGTTGCCAGCTTGTCAGGCGCTAACAACGCGGTTATTGCCAATTATGAAAACTGGGCTTCTGTGACAATTTTATTTCCAGCCCCTTGCTTGGGACGGTGCCCTTCCACGCGGAGGACCCTCTTTGTCATGCAGATGAGGCGATATCTTTCCCACAGCCTGGAAAAAACGAGGGCGGGAAAGACTGATCACCAGTTTGCGTTAGTGATCCTTAATTGCTTGGGGTTTCTCTTCGCTTTCCTTTCACTCTGGCCAGCTAACTGTGTGATTCAATTACGATCCGTCCCCCCACAAATTAAAACCTCATCGGCTCACTTGCCAGCATGGCTCAGAATGGTTTGGTGCCTGGGAATTATGTGCCGTTCCCCACCCCACCCCACCCCAAAGGTCTGGGCTTGTACAATGGAAGCCACACTTTCAGATTCAGCTGGTGTCCCTTTGGTGCCGAGGCGCCAGCTAGACAATTCTTAGAAATGCCATCTTCTGAACAAACTAAAAAACCCAGCCTTGCTAGCTTATTCCAAGGGTAGCAAAAAGTAATTTTTGACCTCTTCTTTTGGCAGAACAGCCATCCAAACGGTTGTCAAGATCAGCTCTCTGGACCGGTATCTGATTCTTGCCTTGGGTACCCCACGAAACACGCTTGAGCCAGACTAGCATTCTGAAAGAGCTGCTTGTCAGAATTGTTCACCTAGACTGCTCCCTGCTTTCTTGGTCCCAAGACAGCAAAACTTGGCATGTGGCATATTTTTCGGGACAGACTAGCTGTCAGCATTGAATGTGTGAAGCTGTCGTCATATTGGTCAGTGTTGTCTATTCAAACTGGCGGCGCCTTTCCAGGGTCTCAGGCAGGCACCTGAAAATCATCCCAGCTTCTGAAGGCCCGAACTACCCCACACACTGTTACAGAGTCCACGCCGGGTCCGGTCGCACAGATGTGCACTGGCTGGAACTTAGATTCTAAGGCACACGGGGGCCAGTTTGGATTGGGACTGCAGAATGCAGGAAGAGGGGGCTTCTGGCTTCCTCCATGCTGTTTTCCTGACCTGAAACAGCAGCTATTTTATCCGCTCGGGGAAAGGTAAATGTACTGATGGGCCAGTTTGGTGTGGTGGTTAAGAGTGGCGGACTCTGGTCTGGAGAACTGGATTTGATTCCCCACTCCTCCATAGAGATGCCAGCCTCCAGGTGAGACCTGGAGACTCCCCGGAATTGCAGCTCCTCTCCAGACTACAGAGATAAGTTCCTTTAGAGAAAACGGATGCTTTGGAGCAGGGGTCTTCAAACTTTTTAAACAGGGGGCCAGTTCACTGTCCCTCAGACCGTTGGAGGGCCGGACTATAGTAAAAAAATCAAGCCGTGACGGGGCTTCACTCGCAATACAGACACACTTCCCTCCAGCGAGGGTCTCTCTTTCTGCCGCTCAACTCCAGCACCCTGCTAATTTAGCTGCGAAGTGCCTTATTGCAGGGCTCGAGGTGAAGTGATGTTTGTCTTAGCTCAGGAAGGAGGGCTCCAGAGCAAACTAATAGATGCCGGAGCCAAATTACTGGCTCAAAACTTGAATGCCAGTAGAATTTTTGCTCACAAGACTCCACTGCTTAGGGAACATTGTGAAGGGGGCGCTTTCTCTCACTCTGCAGGCCCCAAGCGGTGGGGGCGGTGGGCGGGTGGCTCACACCGTCCGAGAGCCAAAGTTGGCGATGCGCTGCTGCACTCGTGCGCGTAGCACCAGCCCCTTCTAGCGTGTGGTGGTCGTAATCTGAACTGATCTCCCAGCAGAGAATTCCAGGTCCATGCCTGACCCCAAGCTTGTGTCCACCACATGAACTTTTAAAATGCATTTAAATGCAACATCTACCTTCCTTCTTTTTTTTTTGTTAACCAAGGCCATCAGATTCAGTGCATTTTTGAAGCCTCTTTGTGCTAGGATGGGAAGGAGGGGGAAAGCCTTTGCGTAGGGCTGAAGAGTCCAGTGCTGGTGCGCATATGAGCAGAAGCAGGGCTCTTTTTGTAGAAAAAGTCCAGCAGGAACTCATTAGCATAATAGGCCACACACAGCAACCTTGCATGCCCAGCAGCCGAAGCAGGCAAGCCCTGGAGCTGGCGGCGCTGCGGCGTCTCCTCCGTGGAGCCGACTGGGCCGCTCCGGCTTCCCCGCCCAGGGCTGCAGCTCCGAGAGGTGCGGCAGCGCTCAGCCCACATCCGGGCCCGCTCCCCCACCGCAGCCTGGGAACTTTGGGGTCTCCCCCCTGCTTTGGAAGAGTGGTACCCAGCGCCCGCCCGCCCATGGCGCTTCCCTTCCCGGGGACAGACAGAAAGATTCAGTGCATTTTTGAAGCCTCTTTGTGCTAGGATGGGAAGGAGGGGGGGAAACCCTTGCATAGGGCTGAAGAGTCCAGTGCGGGTGCACATATGAGCAGGGCTAATGTAGTAAGCTGCAGCCGGGATGTCCACGTAGTCCTGTAAGCTCACTGGAGAGATGAGGAACATTGCAAGACTCACCACCAGCCCTGAAACTGCAAACTGGAGGGAGGCCAGCTTGGCAGTTCCTGGCTGGAAAATTAATGAATTCCAGTGAGCACATGAAGCCCCTTGGTCCATCAACGTCAGGATTGCCTACTCAGTCTGGCAGTGGGTCTCCAGGGTCTCAAGCAGAGGTCCTTCACATCACCTACTGCCTGGTCCTTTTTAAATGGAGATGCTGGGGACCTTCTGCATGCCAAGCAGGTGCTCTACCACTGAGCCACAGGCCCTCACAGCCCCAGTGCCTGGGAGATCTTTAAAATGTCACTACCTGGGGTAATCAAGCAGAAATTATACAGAGAAACAGGGAAATTCCTTTAGATTTATTATTAACTTCGTATATACCCCCACGTTTCTCCCTGATGGGGACCCAAGGCAGTTTAGGTCGTTCTCCTCTCCGTTTTATCCTCACAACAACCCTGTGAGGTGGGCGACTGGCCCAAGGTCACCCACTAAGCTTCCCTGGCAGAGTAGGGATTTGAACCAGGAGTCTCCCAGGTCCCGATCTGACCCTGAGCAGGACGCTGCACCGAGGCCAATGCTGGAAGGAGCCACGAGTGGGACAGTTGTTGCGATGTTCACCTGGGTGAAACACGCTGAGAGCAACACGGGTTGGTTTCCGAATTAAGGGGTAGGGAGGGATGCTGGGGAGGAGGAGTCCTGCTTGTTCCCACTGGCCCCTCGGCAGCCGCACCGCTCCTCTGTCCACAGTTATAGCAGCCTCCATCACGATCTGCAGTTTGGCTGAAACGCAGACTCTTCGGCAAGCCGTCGCATCCTGGCAGAATACTCTGTTAACAATGACATGCAAACGCCTCCGTGAGATTTAACAAGACAGTACCTGATAAATTCCCTAGGATAATACCTTAGCAGATCAGGGCGGGGGTGGTGGTGGATGGGCCGTCTCTCAGCATTAGCCTAACGGAGCAAGACATGAAAATGACATTGTTTGGCTGACTCTCTTCTCTGAATTGCCAAGCAGGAAAGAGGCCTGAGCGGGGAATTGCATTGCCGTTGCTGCCTGCTGTTGCACCAGCCTCCCCGGAAGCCGGTGCCTGTCAATGTTTAGCATGATGAAAGACTTGGTGCCTGGATTTCCCGTTTTTTCTTCTCTCCAATCCCCTAAGCAATAGGAGGGTTTCAAGAAAACTCTTCACAGAATTTGCTGGCTGTGACTGAGAGGCAGAGATCTCTTTTTGTATGCAGAAGGTCCCAGGTTCAGTCCCCGGCACCGTCCCTCCCGGAGGAGACAACACTGACCTTGAAAGATGGATAGTCTGACTCGGTTAGAGGCAGTCTCCCATGGACCACTGGTTTTATGGTACCTTTTTGTCATAAATGGACATTTATATGCAGAGCCGGGAAGGGGGGGGAGCAAGTCTGTACACAATCTGTACTTTTCAAACTAGATTTTATCCTGCTTTTCCATCCAAGGAGCACAAGGGTGGTATACTTGGTTATTCAAACCGCACCCCTCCCTTGTAATCTCACAACAACCCTGTGAGGCAGGCTAGGGTAAGGGAGAGTGACTTGCACATCCAAGAGCACAAACCCCCAAATGGTACTTAACTCTTTGGAAGAAGGGGTGGTGATTTCCGCCAATTTCCCCCCCTCCTTCTGCAGATCCCAACTTTGTCCTATATTCTATTTCTGGGGAGCCAGTTTGGGGTAGTGGTTAAGAGCGCGGATTGTAATCTGGGAGAACCGGGTTTGATTCCCCACTCCTTCACATGTAGCTGCTGGTGTGACCTTGGGTCAGGTACAAGTTCTCTCAGAGCTGTTCTTGAAAGAGCAATTCTTGAAAGAGCTCTCTCAGCCCCACCTACCGCACAGGGTGTTTGTTGTGGGGAGAGGAAGAGAAAGAGATTGTAAGCTGCTCTGAGACTCCTTCGGGTAGCAAAGGGTGGGATATAAATCCAATCTCCTCCTCCTCCTCCTCCTCAAAAATTTTGGCAGCTTCAGTGGGCTAAAGTGGAATGAGGAAAGTGGAATCCTGCTGTGCGAAGTCTGCAGAGGGTTAGATCCATGCCGTTGTCTTCACACGAGGCGGGGTTCTCTAACCGTAGTCTTACACACCAACCATTGGTTCACACAAGCTCCGTTTGTCCCCCAGAAGCATCAGCTGAGCACCCAAACTGCTTCTATCAGCCGTAATTCTAGTAGCAACCTTCCCCTGTCTGATTGCTTCTCTCTTCTCTTCTGCCCACACCCAAATGGCAAAACCCTGCTGCTGTCAGCCCTATCCGGGCAGTTGCAAAGAGGTACAAAGGCCAGCTTCAAGGCTGACAGTGAAGAAACTGAAATTGGTTCCATCACCCACCGAAAGGGAGGCTGCAACCAAGAAACCAGGAGGAGACTGAAACAGGGACGGGGAGCCATGAAGGAGCCAGAAAAGATCCTTAAGTGCAGGGACGTGTCGCCGGCGACCAAGATCGAGTTGTTTCATGCCATAACATTCCCCATTACTGTGTATGGGTGTGGAAGTTGGACAATGAAGCAAGTGGACAGGAGGAAAGTTGATTCCTTGGAAAGGTGGTGTTGGAGGAGAGTTTTATAGATACTGTGGATGGCACAAAAGATAGTTAAGTGGGTTCTAGACCAAATCAACCCTGAACGCCCCTCAAGAGCTAAAATGACTAAACTGAGGCTATCGTATTTTGGTCACGTTATAAGAAGACAGGAGTCCCTGGAAATGACAATAATGCTAGGAGAAGCCGAAGGCAGCAGGAAAAGAGGAAGACCCAACAGGAGACGGATCGACTCGATCAAGGAAGCCACAAAGGCCCTCTGTTTGCAAGACCTGAGCAAGGCTGGTAATGATGCTTTCAGCTAAACATGGAGGCCCCTGCCACATGGGGGGAAATTGATGCGGGCAAAGTGTGGCTTTTGAAAGCCACACCAAAGGAGACACGCGGCGGCGGAATCACACAGATCCCATGAGCCGCTGCGCAGTTGCTCCCCAGCACCATCAGATGCCAGGGAGAAAGCCATGGAAGGGAGCGTGAGGCCACCAGCTGCGCATGTGTGCGCATGCACAGTTCGGCTGGGAGCCTCGATTGCTCCTGCAGACGGCTGTGCCAGCGATCCGACGACCACGCTTGCTGCAGTGTTTTAGGTAAGTCCTGCTCTTTAGCAGGTTCTTTTTTGATGCGCATTTTTGGCTTGAAGGGCCGGATCGGAGATGGGTGCGCGCCACTTCCCAGATGTTGTGGTTTGATCGCGCCCGTTTGCTGCGCCCCTACAGGATTCCTCAGGAGGTGGTGGGCTCCCCTTCTTTGGAGGTTTTCAAACAGAGGCCAGATGGCCATCTGACAGCCATGTGGATTCTGTGAACTCAGGCAGATCATGAGAAGGAGAGCAGGGAGGGCCGCCTCAGGGCTTAGTTCTTGTAGCCCTTTCTTTCATTCCCAGGGAAATGCTGATCGCCACTTTGGGGTCAGGAAACAATTTTTCTCCAGGCCAGTTTGGCTGGGGATCCTGGAGGCTTTTTTGCCCTCTTCTGGGCATGGAACAGGGGTCACGGAGGGTGTGTGTGGGGGAGGTTTTTTGGTGAATTTCCTGCATTGTGCAGGGGGGTTGGACTAGATGACCCTGGAGGTCCCTTCCAACTCCATGATTCTGTGATAGCAAGTCGGGGGGTCATTAATTCATAGGGCCACCAAGATTCGGAAGTGTCTCGATGGCACTTAACACACAAGCACGCACACACAAAGGCCAGTGGCTTAGTATAGTCATTGGCCATCAGAGAGTGTTCACCGTATGCCTAACTATGCCCGTTCCTTATGCCAGACCTGCGGGTTCTATCGCTGTAGCTTATACTTGAAAACTGTGGGCTCTTTATTGTTGCCCCCACAGACTCCAGGAGACTCCAGCAGGCTAAAAAACCCTGCCGGGGGTAAGCGGTAAATCTCCCACAAAAGCTGTTCTGTACCCGAGAGAAAGCGACGGGAGAGCAGAATTGAAACTAGGTCAGCCGGTGTTCTCTGGCCTGCTCCTTGCAGTGTTGGAGAATTGTCTTTGGACACCCTTCATTAACCTGAACTTGGTATAACTTGCAACTCCTTCATGTGCGGTTTCCTTCCTGCAGTGTCTAAGATCAAAGGTGCCCTCCATACACTCCAACCCGATGAAATCAGGTATGTGTGTGTATGGGGGGGGGGGGAGAATACTTGGCTGTCCTCCTGCTGCTGATAAATCTAACAGCTTCTGTAACTAGAGCAATGGATATGCACACAGCCCCAGAAGCCGCCTTGCAACAATATTAATCAGCCCTACAAGCTGCGAGGTACAACTGAGATACAATTGCATTAGCATCTTCCCCTAAAGGGGAACATTCTCCAAGACACTGATTCTGTAAGATCGTATTGTTTTGCGTACGCTGTCCCTTAAGCATTAGGAAATTTAGGACAACCTTCACAAAGCAAGCTGCCTTTGGAAGAAAGAACACTGGGAGCCAGTCCTGTTTGTTAGGCAGCCTGTTTCATTACAAACGTATACATTGCAGCAATTAAACTACATTCTAGATTCCTGGATTCAAAACCTTCCTTTGCCATGAAGCGTGCTTAGTGTCCTTGGGCCAATCATGCTCTCTCTGGCCACCTAACCTACCTCACAGGGTTGTTGTGGAAGAACATGAGGAAGAGACGACTAACGGTGTAAGAGTTACACCTTTCTAAGTTAGGGTTGCCAACTCTGGCTTAGGGAATTCCTGGAGAGGGCAGAGTTTGGGGATTGGGAAGGAGTTCAGTGGAGGTGTGATGCCGCTGAAGCTGCCCTTACATCCGGGGAGTCCGATCTCTGTAGAATGGAGATCAGTTGTTAGTCTGGAAAACTCCAGGCAGGCCCCACCTTGAGGTTGATAAATCTGTTCTCGGTCCATTGAAGCCAGCAGGTTTAGAAGGATATAACTCTATTTAGTGTTGTGCTATGTAGGCTTGCCAACCTCCAGGTGGTACCTGGAGATCTCCTGCTATTACAATTTATCTCCAACTGTAAGATCAGTTCCCCCCCAGAGAAAATGGCTGCTTTCGAGGGTGGACTGTATGGCCTGATACCCTGCTGAGAGGTCCCTCCGCTCCCCGAACCCCGCCCTCCCCAGTCCCCAAATCTCCAGGTATTTCCCAATCCAGAGCTGGCAACCCTAACTGTAAGCAGTGTTCCCTCTAAGCCGAGTTAGTGTGAGCTGGCTTACAGTTTCTTAGCCTCCGGCTCACACATTTCTGTCTCAGCCCAGGAAGGATGGCTGTGGAGCAAACTAATTCATGCAGCATCGCTCGCTCACAACTTTAATGCCAGCAGCTCACAAAGTAGACTTTTTGCTCACAGGACTCCACAGCCGAGAGGGAGCATTGACTGTAAGTGTACCACTCTAAGCCCCTGGGGGGAAGCGTGAGATGAAATACGTGCAAGATATAGGCCAAAGCCTCATCCCTCGGTCCCCCTGCCAGTCAAAAGCAGATCTTGCCTTATCCCAAAGTGCTGCTTTCTCCCCTTCTTGTGCATGTGCAGCCAGACCGCAATGGTTCCAAGCCTCTCCTGGTTGGTGGGATTTGCATTCCATGATGCATTTGAAGCAGGCTAATTGCTCATTAGGGCCCATTGTTCCCTCTCAATGACCAAGCCTGGGGAGAAAACCTCTCTCTCCTTTGCATAGCAGAACAGCATGGAAGATGCACAATAGAAGCTAACAATGTTCCAGGTCAATCTTTGCTACCTTTTGTGTGACTTTTGCAGCTAGGGAGGGGAGGTGGCTCGGTTTCAGAGCTTAATTCAGGCGCGATCTGGCCAGAGTTCCCCATGTTCTCATCACAGCCTCCTTTTGCAGTTTACGTGGCCCATTAAAGACGATTCGAGAAGCTGCAGATGGCGCAAAATTCAGCACAGTGAGACTGCTGACTGACACAAGTTACAGGAAACCGCTCTCTCTGAAAGTGAAAGAACAGCCCCGGTTGCTGATTTGCTTCTTGGCCTAGGGTTGCCAGGTCTGGGTTGGAAAATACCTGGAGACTTTGGGGGGTGGATCCAGGAGAGGGCGGGGTTTGGGGAGGGGAGGGGCCTCAGCAGGGCCCAATGCCACAGAGTCCACCCTCCAAAGCAGCCATTTTCTCCAGGGGAGCTGATCTCTGTCAGCTGGAGATCAGCTGTAAAAACGGAAGATTCCCCAGGCCCCACCTGGAGGCTGGCAACCCTCTTCTGGGCCCAGTTTGAAGTGCTGGGTGGGACCATGAAAGCCCCAAAGGGCCTGTGAGCATAGGAGCTTGCCTGCCAGTTGAGATTATCTGCTGCTCTGTGTTGGGTTAGCAGCTGTGTTCTGGGCTGGCAAGCCCTAGGAACCCGAGAGGAAGGTGGAGAGAGGGGAGGGGGAAACGTCACTGGGGCGATGACATTACAAAGTGATGCCACTGTGTCAGCGACACTCTAGGAATCCCCCTCCCCCAATCTTTATGGTAAAGACCATAGGGATTTGGGAAATTTTTAGAGCGCTGTGGCGACTGGCAGGCAACCCCCCTCCATCTTCTCTTGCCACCAATGTTCCCTCTAAGCTGTGGAGTCTTGTGAGCAAAAATTCTACTTTGTGAGCTCCTGGCATTAAAGTTGTGAGCAAGCAATGTGACTACTGCATAAATTAGTTTGCTCTGGAGCCATCCTTCCTGAGCAAAGACAAAAAATGTGTGAGCTGGAGGCTAAAAAACTGTGAGCTAGCTCACACTAACTCAGCTTAGAGGGAACACTACTTGCCACCCGCCAGAGCGGGCCAGAGGTTGCCTGCCTAGGGTACCAACTCTAGCTTGGGAAATTCCCAGAGGTTTGGGGGCAGTACGAAATAGGGGTTTCTGTTTCTCCTAGACTGGTGAACCATAGAGTCTGCCCTCCAAAGCTGCCATTTTCTCCAGAGGAACTGATCCCTGTAGTCTGAAGATCAGCTGTAATTCTGGGGGCACTCCAGCCCCAGCCCAGAGGTTCACAATCCCAGCCCGCAAGGACGGACGATCGGAGAATCTTATCTGTATGGGTCACCTCCGTTAAATGTAGGGTTGCTGGGTTCTCTTGTCGCTCCAGTGGGGGGATTTGGGGGCATTCTGGGACATCCCTGATGTGATGATGTCACCCGGAAGTGACATCATCACGCTGGGGGTGCTCTGGTTTGAGGGCAAAACTCTGGTAAATCTGGCTTAAAACCATAGAGTTTTGTCCTCAGACCAGAGCATCCCCGTGTGACGTCATCACAGCAGGGGAGTCATGTGGGGGTGTGGCTGTTTGGGGGTGGGGTTTCTCCTGTCAGCCAGGTGGTCAGTGGTGGGCAGAAGCCCCCAAAACTGGGGGAACCCCCGCCCCAACCTAGAGACTGGCAAGCCTAGTTAGGTGAAAGGCTGCCAGAGACAGGAGCTTCTTAGTGGTGGTGCCTCAACTCTGGAATATCCACCCCACAGTCATCTTCCGGGTACCAAGAGTTTATTTTTTACCCAGGATTTTCTTAAACAGGTTGTTTTTGTGAACTGGCCCTTACACTTTTGTTGCGCAAATATAATGGCAATCGAACCCCAAAGGTATTACAAAATGAAGCACATGATTATTATAAAACCAGGACAAGAACTTACTTTTAAAGAAATCTTCTGAGGTTTGTTTATTTCTTTGTTGTTGCTGTTTTAATTTTTCCTCATTGACAGAAGACCTGGACTGAGGAAGTGAAATGTAATCCTTGGGAGAGACAGTTCCAACGAGCAGGGTAAGGTGCCAAGAAGGCCTTTGTGGGGTTCTCCCCTTCAAATGTATTTCCATAATTGTGGGTTCCTACTAGGGATGCCAACCTCCAGGTGGGGATCCCCTGGAATCACAGCTCATCTCCAGACTACAGAGACCAGTCCCCCTGGAGGAAATGGATGCTTTGGAGGGGGGATTCTGTGGCACTGCCCCCCACTGAGGTCCCTGTCCTCCCCAGGCTCCACCCCCAAATCTCCAGGAGTTTCCCAACCTGGAGCTGGCAACCCTGCTCTCCATCCACTGCCAGTGGCCAGGGGGAATCTGGCAACCAGTGTTCCCTCTAAACTGAGTTAGTGTGAGTTCGCTCACAGTTTTTTAGCCTCCAGCTCATAGATCTTTGTCTTAGCTCAGAAAGGATGGGGCTCCAGAGCAAACTAATTTATGCAGCAGCCAAAGCGCTCGCTCACAACTTTAATGCCAGTAGCTCACAAAGTAGAATTTTTGCTCACAAGATGCCACAGCTTAAAGGGAGCTCTAGTTCTTACAACACAACCCCTTCAGATGATATCAGGATATAAGCCAGTGAGTGCATGCTGGTGGATGCATTCCCTCATATTTTTCTTCCTTTGTGTGTTTTCCCCCCCTCACAATGAGTTTTAAAATGTTTATGCTCCTTGTAAATCTTTGATGTTCATCATGCCTTTAATGCTGCTCTTATACTGGCCTTGTGCTGACTTTTCGGGACCTTTTCTGGTTTTTTTCCTTTTTTGAACACTTTTATTCACCTCTTAATCCTTCGTCGTTTATGATCTGTAATGGTCATTTTGTCTTCATTTATGCCACAAATGGGTTTTTAAATTTCTGTTGGCTGATTCTTTTATTGTGGCTTAATCAGTGTTGTGAGCTGAACGCTGGGATGCGGAGTTCTGAAAATGGCATTTGAAAATGGTTACTAGATTCATGGCTTGGAAGCTGCCTTCAGGGCTCTTTGGATAGAGGATGAATTCCAAAGATCCCGAAGAAATTAAATCATTTGAGCCCACAGGGCCAATAGCTGTCAAGGCTCACAAAATCCCATTTGAGAAATTGGACTTTGGCCCTGGCACCAGCTTCTCCCTGCCACTCCAAGAACGCTTTACTTGGGAGTAAGCCTTATTGAACAGACTGGGAGAGGAATCTGAATAGATCTGCCTAGGATTTTGCAACTCGTTAGAATTGTGTGAGTCTTGATATTTTGTGTGCTGTCAAGTTGTGTTGGGTGATAGTGAGATATTGAAAAAATGGTATTTAGCAGAGATAAGATAGTCAGCAGTGCCAGAGTAAAATGATTCAGACTGAGAGTCCATGTGTGATTAAAATATAAAGTTTTTGACTAAATTCTAGCATGGGAAGGGTAACTGGGATGAAACAACAGAGCATAATTGGCTACATCCTTACTCTACAAAGACAAAACTAGAAGAGAGAGAGAGTATGGCTACTCTTCTTGTTTTTCAGAACACCAAAGAAAGACGGGAAGAGAAGCCATAAAATGATAATACACCTTGACACTTTAGTCCCAATCAAATCCCTAGATCAGGGAGAAAATTCCCGGGCATTCTACATCCAAAGAACATTGGTTACATGAGAAACATGTGACTTCTTGTGAGTAACATAAACAAACATTTAACCCCAGATATACTGAGTGTTTTCATCTTGTAATACCCAACAAGTTGCAACTGACTCGTGGCAACCCCTCATGAGGTTTTCAGTGCAAGAGATGAGCAGAGGTGGTTTGCCATCGCCTGCCTCTGCGTAGTGACCATGGACTTCCGTGGTGGTCTCCCATCCAAGTACAAACCAGGGCTGGACCTGCTTAGCTTCCGAGCTCTGGCAAGATCAGGCAAGGCTGGGTTGTTAGGCTGATTGATATTGCAAGGATTTTTCTAATTTTTTTTTAAATGCTGCCTTCCCTTACTGCTAGGGTTGCCAACATCCAGGCAGTGGCTGGAGATCTCCCAGGATTACAACTCTAAGCAATAGAGATCAGTTCCCCTGGAGAAAATGGCTACTTTGGAGGATGGCCTGTATGGCATTATACCCTGCTTAACTCCTTTGCCTCCCCAAACCCTACTCTCCTCAGGCTCCCCCCCCCCAAATATCCAGGTAGGAGAGAAGAGATTGGATTTATACCCCGCCCTTCATTACCCGAAGGTGTCTCAGAGTGGTTTACAATCCCTTCCCTTTCCCCTCCCCACAACAGACACCCTGTGAGGTAGGTGAGGCTGAGAGGGCTCTTTTAAGGACTGCCCTTGAGAGAACAGCTCTGAGAGAACTTGTGGCTGATCCGAGGTCACACCAGCAGCTGCATGTGGAGGAGAGGGGAATCAAACCCAGTTCTCCCAGATTAGAGTCTGCGCTCCTAACCACTACACCACACTGGCTCTTCTCAACCCAAAGCTGGCAACCCGATAAAGCTCAGAATAGGCTGCTTTTGAAATCTCAGTAACTAACCCTTCTTCAAAGAGCTCCAGAAGGGTTCACAACTAGAGATGTAAAATTTCCGGAAATTTTGAAGCTCAGAAAAAACCCTGGTTTTTTTCCAGTTTTTTTCGGGGGGAAACGGAAATTTTCGGAAAAATTGAAAAAAATGCTACATTAGCACTTCTTTTTTCTTGTCTAGATTGAAAGTCATTCTGTTACTTTAGGAACATAAAATATGACTATGGACATTTTTACTTGGCATGAAATTATCACAACTAGCAAATTAAAAATATAGTGTATCCAAACAGTTATTACAAACAGAATACCCGCCCACATGCAAAAACAAAACTGAAACCTTTTTCTTTTCTCGTGACAATAGCACCTCCTGAAGGAAGAAATGCATCTTGTTCTTGCATTGGAGAGTTCAGTTTGTACCCTAGGACTTGCTTGTCCTCACAAGATGCCATATATATATCAATTATATATTATTAGATGCCATATATTAGATGCCATATATATCAATTTCTTTTCTTTTCTTTTCTTTTTTCAATTTTTCCAATTTTTCGGAAGAAAAAAAAAAGCTTCAGGAAAAAAACGGGGGGAAAACGGTTTTCCCCCAAATTTTTCCGGTTTTTTTCGGGCCTTCACATCTCTATCAAAGACTGATTTCTCCAGATGACGCTGACATTGTTCTGGCTTCCATCTGTGCCAGCCAGTGCTCCATCACCCTGATGTATCCAGAGCATCCACACCTTGAGCTATTTACACTGTCTCTGTGCACTCTTTCTAGCAAATTCCTCACAACTATAGGGCATCAAGACAGAGGCGGCAACATTCCCCAAACAAAGCAAGCAGCTGCCGTGCCTGGCTTGCAAACATCCTGCCTGGGCCAAAGCTGTTTGGCCAGCGGCCAGGCAAAGCAATCGCTCCTGGAATATCCATCATCCTGGCAAAACGTTGTGGGCTTGGGGGATGGAGGAGGCCGGGAGTGCAGGCTAGGTCTTCCGCTGGGAAGGTGAGATGCGGCTTGGCTGGAGATTGTCTCGCCGGGGACTCCATCATGTTGCAGGAGAGCCATTTGGAGAAAAATATGTTTTCTCAAGTGGCACTAAAAGTGTCGTTTAGCCTCTCATACACTCTTTATGGGCCACATACACATTACTCAGGAACAGAGCGCATGCTTTGCATGCACAAGACTCCGGTTAGTTTGTTTGGAAGATGGATCACCTGCCTTCCCCTCATGCAGGTAGCACTCGAGACAACTCACGACATGAAAGTAACACATTTTAAAAACAGATTTTTAAAGAGTTGGATCCAAACAGCATTTACGCACTGTCATGCTGGATACTCCTCCCTCGTTGCAGTCCCCGTCCCCGTGTGGCTTTGATCTCAGTGTCCCACGATCGTCCCCTTCTAGTGGTCAAAAGTGCCTCCTCCTTCTTTCACCAGCAGAAATGCTGGAAGGATCCAGCCCCAAAGATCCAAAACAGCAGCAAGCAGCAATATGTTGGATTTTTTTTTTTAAAGCAGCAGAAATTACAAAGATGAAAAGCAGCAGTCGTTCATAAAACTAGCAGTTAGCCATCAAATCTACAGGCTAAAAGTGTTTGGCGGTGGAACGTACTGTCAGGTCACAGCTGATTTATGGCAACCTGAAAGATTCTCAAGGCAAGAGACATTCAGAAGTGGTTTGCCATTGCCTGCCTCAAGACCCTGGTATTCCCTTGGTGGTCTCCCTTCCAAATACTGGCCAGGGCTGACCCAGCTTAGCTTCTGAGATCACAGTCGACTCATGGCAACCCTGTAGGGTTTTCAAGGCAGGAGACATCCAGATGTAGTTTGCCATTGCCTAACTCCCCTGTTTAGGGGAATAAAAATCCCAAATGCTCTCTCCTATCACAAATCTTCAAAAAACCAAAGGCTTGACAGACTTTCCAGGGAATCCTACTATATTGGGGCCACTGCTGTAAAGGCCCTGCCCTAAACACCTTTCAATCTCATCTCTGTTAATGGAAATATATAGAGTAAGACATCAATAGTCAGCCTTTGGTTTTGAGGGCAAAAAACCATAGAGTTTTGCCCAAAAACTAGAGCAGAACCCCATGACATCAGCAACAAGATGATGTCACTTCCGGGTGATGTCATTGCAGCGCACGTGCAAAGTGCGCACACCAGAAGACACTAACCAGGAACTCCCCACTGGCTACCGGTAAGGACCTGGCAACCCTAGTTCTAATTTCTGGTTTAGCATTTCCAAGTCTCCAGGTTGGGCAGGAGACTTCCCACTTGCTGCAAGCCCTTCCAGCTACTGCGGCTCAGGTAGGTGGTGGGGGAGAACCGGGGGGACCATTGCCATTATATTACTTCCAGAGAGACCCAGAAGTTACATCATCATGTCAGGTGACACTCTAGCATTCACCCAAACTCTAGGGTTAAACCATGGAGTTTGGAGCAGATGCAAGAGTGTTGCCAGTGATGCTATGACGTCACTTCTAGGTCACACTGGAAGCAACGTTGCTGGTGACATTGCGACATAGCTGACAACCATAAGGTGTTGTGTGACCTTTTGACCCCATAAGCTGAGTCTCCTGTCAGCTGCTACCCTTGGGCTAGCAGCCAGACTCTGGTTACAGGGATCTTGGGCAGCCTGACCCAGAGACCTCCATGCCTGAGGTCTTGCAGAGCTGCAGCTAGACAACATGGACATCAGACTGGCTAATGATCCAATTCGATTTAAAGCGGCTTCGTATGATTCCTCTCTGCAGTTCTGAATGGACAGGAATCCATTTCTAAGAAGTCCAATTGAAGGCTGTTCTGGAAAGTAGGCTGACGTTTGTGTATTAATCTCCACGCGCCTCCTCAATCAACGTGGGCAGAGAAGCTCTGCATGGACCACGTGGCGTTTGCCCACCACATGTTTGCCATGTGGCCATTTTCTTCTGGACCCAACAAGCAAGTGACACATCTTGCCAAAGGTAAGTGATGGATTCAAGCAGTTTAAGAGTTTCTTGTGAAAAAAATCCCCCTGCTGATTTGTGTGTGTGTGTGTGTGTAAATATATAAAACTGCAAAAAGGGGGAAATACCCAACTAAAAGAGATAGGGTAAACCAAAGAAAAAGTCGAGAGCACAAAGAAACAGACAAAAGTAGCATGATGCAATGTATAAATAATGAACTTCAATTATATGTACAAAACATAACACCGGTAATTTGATATATAAACCAATCCAAAACAAGAAACAATTGTGCCCAGGGGTCATTTTGTAGAAAAAGAGGTGCAGGAGCTCATTAGCATAACTCATTAGCATAACTTATTTGCATATGCCACACACCCCGAGACATCACCAGAAGTGTGTCAGAAAGCACCACTGGACTGTTTTGGATTGCTAGCTATTGGGGGGGGGGGGATGTGCAGATCTCTCCTTACAGAGGGAGGAGGGAGAGCTTGTACCTGAATAAAACTTGGTATTAAAGGCGCCACTGGACTGCTTTGGGCCGGGGGGCCGAGGGGGCTCTGCACCTTACCTGGCTGCTTCTTGCTGTGACTGAGGGCTGCGGGGGGTGGGGCTTGTTGCATGTGCCCACCCCCTGGGCTCTTTACTGCCGGAATTCCACTCCTGTGCGCTCCTGCAGGAAATGACCCCTGATTGTGCCCATACAATCTGACATTAGCACAGTGAGACACTCGCACATGTGTACTGATGTTGTTGTTTGGACCAGAGACCCCCAGATGTGGAAATATTTGAATATAAGGAATATTTAATTCATTCCGAGAAATTAAATTTGTCATCTTGCTGGTTCTGCTGATTTGTTCTGTGTTTTATGGTGTGATTCAGGTGGGTAGCTGTATTGGTCTGAAGCAGCAGAACAAAGTTTGATTCTGGGTCTGCACACGAAAGCTTATACCCAGAATTAAACTTTGTTGGTCTCAAAGGTGCCACCGGACTCAAGTTTTGTTTTATGGTGTAAGTTAGTTACCATTGTGCTGATTAGGATCATAAGCCACTGATGAAGGCTTTGTGTTGGGTTTTGCAAGTATCATCCCTTCAGTCACGAAAGGGTTAAGCTGAAGTTTCTGTAAGCTAATAATAGCAAGTTTAGCATAGATTCTTCCCACCAAAAACGGGGAAAGCCAGTTTGGTGTAGTGGTTAAGTGCATGGACTCTAATATGGGGAACCGGGTTTGATTCCCCACTCCTCCACTTGCACCTGCTGGATGACCTTGGGCAAGCCGTAGTTCTGATAAGAGCTGTCCTTGAAAAAAAGCAGTTTCTGTCGGAGCTCTCTCAGCACCACCTACCTTACAGGGTGTCTGTTGTGGGGAGGGGAAGGGAAAGGAGTTTGTAAGCCACTCTGAGACTCCCTTGGGTAGTGAAGGGTGGGGTATAAATCCA
>NW_015173219.1:10228-14334 GCF_001447785.1 Gekko japonicus | reverse complement strand
TCTTCTTCTTCTTCTTCTTCTTCTTCTTCTTCTTCTTCTTCTTCTTCTTCTTCTTCTTCTTCTTCTTCTTCTTCTTCTTCTTCTTCTTCTTCTTCTTCTTCTGAGGTGACCTTAAGATTGGCTATTCAATATATTGGAGATAGTACATGCTATTCTGCAAGTACGCAAGGGATGGAGCTTTGGAGGGAAACTTCCATTCCTTCCTATTTAGAATCAGAGGGAACAAATAAATAAGGTGGAGTAGATCAGAACTAGGGTTGCCAGACCCCTAGTCGGGGTGGGGGTTCCCCTGATTTTCGGGGCTCCAATCTGCCGCTGGCAAGTTGGCCAGCAGGGGAAGCACCACACCCAAACAGCCCCCTCCGGGGTTGACATTGTTGGCGCGATGACATCACCTGGAAGTGACATCATCACATTGGGCACATCATGCATCAATGCTCTAGCATTTTGGACAAAACTCTATAATTACCATAGAGTTTTTGGCCAAAATGCTAGAGTGTCGACATGCAACGTCCTGGCGTGAT
Source organism: Gekko japonicus (assembly GCF_001447785.1). Lineage (NCBI taxonomy): Eukaryota > Metazoa > Chordata > Lepidosauria > Squamata > Gekkonidae > Gekko > Gekko japonicus. The sequence goes on along the minus strand of NW_015173219.1, from coordinate 13,810 downwards.
GACGGCACTTCTGGGTGACGTTGTCATGGCACGTGCATGCAAGAAGACCCCAGGATGGACCCAGGAGCCCCCCGCTAAAAGCCAGGTAAGACCTGGCCAACCTAATCTGAACTAGAAAGGTGAGTTAGTTAGACTGTTGTTTTCTTTCCATGTAATCCTTTCCCTAATTTTGAAGTAAACCTTTCCTTTTAAGTTAAACACACATGTGGCTGTGCTGCATTATTCCTCTGTGCTTCATTTACTCTGCTTTGTGCTGAAACACCTTTGGCGATCTGTTTTTCTGTGTTTGTTAGTGTGCATTATTTTATGGTATGTGCACATAATTGAATTTGTTCATTTATATGTTGCATCATATTTCTTTTTTCTGTTTCTTTGTATAAATATATAAACATCAATGCTACAGGACTGCGGTTCGGTCTACTTTGCAGAGTTATTGTAAGAACTGCAATATAATTACAGGAAATGTTTTGGGGAAGTACTATATACATGCCAGATATGATAATTATTAATATTGTTGTGCTGGGGAGGGAATGCACACAAGGGATAGATCATTTTTATGTTGATAAATTATGGACATGATCTCTCACTGCTTCATACTGCACAGCTTCACTCTGCCCTGGCCAGTGGGTAGATCAGGCCCAGGGTAACCCAGTTTCCTCTAGAGAAGAGAGAGAGATTAGAGAAGGTATGGAGTGTAATAGTAATCTATGGGTGAAGGCAGATGTCATATTTAAAGTATAGCAGGTTTGCTATTTGTGTTTCTGAGCCCGACTACTCTCTGGTGTTGGAGTTTGCATGACAGATATGCATTTTGTCAAGCTGAATGCTGACTCAGAGCTATCAGCCTGGCCCTGTGCTTCAGGCAGATTGTCAAACCTTGCTGCATGTATACTTATACGTCCATCCTTTCACCTTATTTAAAAGAAAATGAGAAACACTGCTGAAATACTTGAAATTGTCCCAGGGATTGGAAATGAGTTGCAACATCACAACTGCTAGCCAGTCGGTGCCAGGCAGAGGTAGCTTTTATTGCTTGGTCCTTATATTTCAGTCTACCAATTTGAACCTGTGAGTGTAATAGTAATCTATGGGTGAAGGCAGATGTCATATTTAAAGTATAGCAGGTTTGCTATTTGTGTTTCTGAGCCCGACTACTCTCTGGTGTTGGAGTTTGCATGACAGATATGCATTTTGTCAAGCTGAATGCTGACTCAGAGCTATCAGCCTGGCCCTGTGCTTCAGGCAGATTGTCAAACCTTGCTGCATGTATACTTATACGTCCATCCTTTCACCTTATTTAAAAGAAAATGAGAAACACTGCTGAAATACTTGAAATTGTCCCAGGGATTGGAAATGAGTTGCGACATCACAACTGCTAGCCAACCGGTGCCAGGCAGAGGTGGCTTTTATTGCTTGGTCCTTCAGAAGATATATATTTCAGTCTACCAATTTGAACCTGTCTACACTTTTAGAAGTGGACTCTGTTTCTCTCCAGAAGAGGGTGGATATGGAATGTTTACATGCCCGAACCATCTTTGGAGAGAGGATGTGGCTCAGTGGTAGAGACTCTGTTTGGCATGCAGAAGGTCCCTCTAATCCCTGGAATCTCCCATAAAGATCAGGTTGTAGGTGATGTGAAGGACCTCTGCATGAGACCCTGGGCAGCTGCTCCCAGTCTGAGCAGACAGTATTGACCTTGATGGACCAGTAGTCTGATTCAGTATACAACAGCTTTATGAAGTTACTCCGAACAGTGTGCATATCATGTAGGACAGTTTGGTGGTGTAATTGGATATGTGTGCCTACATGCATGCGCAGAAATGGTGTCCTTTTGCAGTAGATGACCGCGATGTGCTCCTTCTATGGGGCTATATGTGAAGAGATATTTGTGTGTTTTGGGGATACTTGCTGCTGAACCCCTAGAAGAGCTTCTCAACCTCTTTTTAAGTAAACAAATATAATGGGGTTTTTTTCTGGATGATGCAGATGTAAGTGTGTGCCTGAAAAGTCCTAGACGTCTGGCTAGCATTCCTATATCAGATCATTAATTTCATAACAAGAGGTACACCCAATAATGTGTCTGGTTCGTTGTACGTATAGCCTACAAGCAAATACTGTTAACGATATTTTGCCTCCATTTTATCTTGTAGTAAGACATAACTAGTAACACCTTTAACACTGACAAAATGTAAAAGTATGATACTACCAACAATTAATTCTAGAGTATTAATAAGAAGAGCATTTAACGAGTCTTTAAATTTAGTGAGTCTTTTAAATTATAAGGGAAGGCGCTTCCTCCAAGAACAAGCTGATAATCAGTTCAGAACTTGCATATTTATCAACTGTCAGAATAATCACTAACAATAACTATAACAGTCCCACTTGGTAAGGTGCACAGTCTTGGCTAATTAGTTATCTCATAACTTCAGACACCATACAAGGTTATGTATACTTAGATGTCCTCCAGAATTATATAAGTGCTGTATTGCTTCTTGCTACTTTTCTTCATTATAGTCATTATAATGACTACTCATACAGAAGGCTTATCTGTTGGCCGCTCACCAGCACCCTCCATCTTTGAACTACGTCTCCTCTTCCATCTTTGGCTGAACACTCTTGCCCCCTTACAGACCTCCCTCGCATGTGAGCCTGTTTCTAATCTACATTCTTCTGTCTCTGTCTTTCGTTTGCTCTTTGTCCTTCTCCAAGGCTATTCTATTTTGGGTTCCTTCATTCCCTGTTTGTCAGTTCCTGGTATGTGGCCGGGAATCCAGGCCAGCTCAGGTTTTGGCTTGCAGAAGCAGTTTCTAAGAGCTTTTTAGTCAAGACCAGCAATTGCTCTCCCATATCCTTTGCCAGATGTGTGACAAAGACAGTTGTAGGTGCAGCAGGAAACACACACACACACACACACACAGGGCAAGTCCCACACCAATGTTGCATTAAGCTGCTGAAATGTTACCATTTCTCTCAGCAAACAATGATGGATTCGTTCTCTTAGTGCTGTCTTGTGTCTGACCAGTTCTATGAATGTCCATGAATATTCTGGAGGGATATAGACAAACAGATTGAATGAAGAAATCAGTAGTAGACATCAGTGGGGAGGGGGCTATGGCTCAGTGGTACGGTATTTGCTTGACATGCAGAAGGCCCCAGGTCCAATCCCTGGCATCTCCAGTTAAAAGGCTCAGGTGGTAGGTCACAGGAAAGATCTCTGCATGAGACCCCGGAGAGCTGCTACCACTCTGAGTAGACAATACTGACTGTGATGGACCAGCCTCACTACTACTACTACTACTACTACTACTACTACTACTACTACTACTACTACTACTACTACTACTACTACTACTACTACTACTACTACTACTACTACTACTACTACTACTACTACTACTACTACTACTACTACTACTACTACTACTACTACTACTACTACTACTACTACTACTACTACTACTACTACTACTACTACTACTACTACTACTACTACTACTACTACTACTACTACTACTACCACCACCACCACCACCACCACCACTCCTCCTCCTCCTCCTCCTCCTCCTTCTCCTCCTCCTCCTC
>NW_015173219.1:0-9419 GCF_001447785.1 Gekko japonicus | reverse complement strand
ACAGCTAAGGTAGAAAAGCACCTCCTCCTGTGCCACATTTTCTGGGTTCCAAGGGTCTGGAAAGTGGTTCCATAGCCAATTACACGGTTGCCAACTCTGGGTTGGGAAATACCTATAGATTCGAGGGGTAGAGCCTGGGGAGGGCAGGATTTTGGGTGGGGAGGGACCTCAGCAGGGTATAATGCCATAGAATCTACTGCCCAAAGCAGCCATTGTCTCCAAGAGAACTGATCTGGGTCATCTGGACATCAGTTTTAATAGCTGAAGCCCTGACTGCTACATCACTTTGGCTGTCATACAGGGGCCATCTCAGCAGGATATAAGGACATGGAGTCCACCATTTTCTCCAGGGGAACTGATCTCTGCCATCTGGAAAGCAGTTGTAATTCTGAGTGATCTTTAGCCCTCACCTGGAGATTTGCAACCATGGTTTCCCCCAACAGACACTAAGGGGAAATTTATTTTACCTCAGAACATCAACAGCAAACTGTTTAGAATGTTAGAGGGAAAGGCCAGTGAGGCCGCATATGCAAACGACCTCTGTGTTCTGAGGCAAAGGCGAATCAGACCACATATGCAAATGACCTCTGTGTTCTGACTGGCTGTGGGGGGGAGAGGAACAGCAAACTGTTTAGAATGTTGGAGGCAGGACTCAGGCAAAGCAGCCAGTGGATAGGGAGACCCTCTGAATGACAGATCAGAGAGCGAACTGATTTTGGAGCATGTTGGAATGTTCAGGGGAGTCCATGACCAAAATAGAATTATATATACCGGAGGATATATATTGTACCAAATCCCACATATGTATATGTGAAAACAGGGTTAGCTCATCACACAAGTGATCCAAATTGTGTATCACAATCTTGAGTATCACAATCTTAGCAGAGTGGCATGAGTGGGGGGTCACAGGTGTGGCTTGTGTCCATCATTGGCTCCTAGGTCCAATACCAGCTGGAACATACTTTCTTTGTTGCAGTCCTGGTCATGGAGGCTTGTCACTCATCTCCTCTCCAGCCCTGATTGCTTGAACCTGCTTGGGGCAGCAAAATACCTTGGGACGGCCTGAGAATAAGGATGCCAGCCTCCAGGTGGGACCTGGGGATCCCCCAGAATTACAGCTCATCTCCAGACTATGGAGATCAGTTCCCCTGGGGGGAAAATGGCATCTTTGGAAGGTGATCTCTATGGCATTGTACCCCACTGAGGTCCATCCTCAAATCTCCAGGAGTTTCCCAACCTGGAGCTGGCAATCCTAATCCCCCCTCCTTCCACTGGTGGTGGCCAGGGGTAGAGTGCAACCCTACCTGAGAAGAACCTCCTGGTTGTGCTCTAGAAAAAAAGGTTCCACTGACACAGGTTTTCTGGATCAAAATCTGGTGAAGTTCCTCTCCCTCCTCCCTGTTCTGGACTCCTGTAAATCAGCCAGTGAATTTATTGTCTGAAAACTGCGCCAATATCTGAGGACCTCACCGGAGGAGGAGTATTTCTGATACTTCCAGAGAAGAATAATCAAAAAGGCATAGAGATAAGCTCGCTGAAGCTGCAGGTAGGGGCATTCATCACACAGTGTTCTTCATAAGTTTGTTGAGGTCATGATTAAACCTCACAAATCTCTTTGTCATCATAAGGAAAGGCAAAGCTCAGAAGGTCACTTCAGCTGCAAATCATCACCATACGGATCACAGTTATTCATAAAGTGTTTATTAGTCCCGGACCAAGGCATAATCCTGGTGGAAAATGCCAAGAAGTAGCTTGCTTTATAAGCTGGGGTGGCTCAAGTGGTTAAGACGCTGAAATGCAGGCTGGAAGGTTGGTAGTTCAGCAGTTCAAGACCCAAGAGCCGCATGACGGAATGAGCTCCCGTCTCTGGTTCCAGCTCCTGCCAACCTAGCAGTTCGAAAGCAAGAAATTGCAAGCAGATAAATAGGTACCGCTTCGGTGGGAAGGTAACAGCGTTCCATGAGCCTTGGTGTTTAGTCATGTGAGCCACATGACCACGGAAACGTCTTTGGAGAGCTCTGGCTCTTTGGCTTTGAAATGGAGATGAGCACTGCAACCCTAGAGTCAGATTCGACTGCCTTTTGAGCAGGGGAAAGCTAGCTTGCTTTTATTCACCCTTATTGGTTTCATAACCCATCTTTCTTCTGTTGAAATCCAGGCTGCCAGGCTGCTCACATAGGATTCCCAGGAAGCCTTCCAGCCAAGTTCTGACCAGAACCGGTCTTGCTTGGGGAAGAGCCGTGGCTCAGAGGAAGAGCAGCTGCTTTGTGTGCAGAAGGTCCCAGGTTCAATCCTTGACAGGTCCAGTTGCAAGGATTAGGTAGGAAGTGATGGGAAGGAGCCGAGACCCCAGAGAGCCCCTGTCAGTCAGTCAAAGTAGACAATATCTCATTGGGACATCAATCGTCCGATTCAAAAGAAGGCCATTTTATGGATCCAAGGCTGGCCTTCACTTCAGCAAGGTTGCTGAAACTACCTTCTGACCATCTGCAAGGACTCTGGGAGAGTGTGTTTGCACTTCCCTTTTGTGTGAGTTGGTTTTGTTCTTTCTTCTCCCTTTTGTGCACCACCAAGGCCCTGACTGCGGCTGTCTGCACATGGGACTTTAGACGGCTGCTCACATATCACAGAAGGGGGGCAGAATTATAACTGGTATCCCCTTTGTTAGAACTTATCGGGTTGCCAGCTCTGGGTGGGGAAATACCCTGGAGATTTTGTGGGTGGAGCCTGGAAAGGAAAGGGTTTTTTGGGGGGGAACTCAGCCAGGGTGCGATGCCATCGAGCCCCTCTCCAAAGCAGCCATTTTCTCCAGGGGAACTGAGTTTGGTCAATTATACTAGCAGAAGACCACCAGGTGCCACCAGCGGGCTGGGAACCCGGCTGGTCAACGAGAGCCAGTTTGCACACTCCCTTTCCGCATCTGTATCTCTCCCCTTCCTCCAAAAAGCTAGGAGCAGCGTACAAGTTTCTTTCGTCCTTGCAGGGCCGGTGTCAGCATCCCTTAATGTCGGGACCTAGGGCTTCTGGCAAGCCCACCCCCCCGGCTGCTGACTCCCCACCCATGCGTCTCCACTGATGCCCGCACTCCTGCCCTCCCCCTGCCTGCGCGTGCGTTGTCACCCCCGCTTGTGGCTGCCAGGGAAGGGCATGTGGGTGGTGCATACACTGCTCCTGCCGGCCATGGGGGTGGCCCTCCCAGTGGCACCCGCTCCCCACGAACCACTGGGGAAAAGGTGTGCCGGTGGGGTGGGCAGCTGTGTCGACAGGCAGGGCCTGACTTGGTGAGCGGGCAGGGGACACAGGCACAGGCAAGCGGAGGGCACACGGTTGCGTGGACAGGAAGGGGGAGCGAGCAGTGGTTATAGGGGGACTCCGAGCCAGGGTGGCCATCTCTGGGTGGGGAATCACCTGGAGGTTTTGGGGGTGGAGCCTGGGGAGAGCAGGGTTTGGGGAGGGGAAGGAATTCAGCACGGTATAGTGCTATAGAGTCGGGACTCTTTTTGTAGCAGGTACTCCTTTGCATATTAGGCCACACACCCCTTATGTAGCCAATCCTCCACGAGCTTACAGAGCTCTTCTTACAGGAGCTACTGTAAGTTCTTGGAGGATTGGCTACATTAGAGGTGTGTCACTTAATATGCAAAGGAGTACCTGCTACAAAAAGAGCCCTACACCTTCCCAAGCAGCCATTTCCCCCAGGGGAACCAATCTGTTGCCTGGAGATTAATTGTAATAGTGGGAGAACTCCAGCCACCACCTGGGGATTGGCAACCCTACCCCACAAGCACTCTATGGCTGCCCCCCCAATCACCAGCCCCCAGGGGCCTGTGGGTGTGATTCCACCCCCAATGTGAACAGCATTGGCGTGTGCGCTTTGTATTTCAGGACCCTGAACCACCTGCATGCAAGGATGGCCTATGGGGCTTGGAGGGCCCGGTCCCCAGCTGGATAACTGGTCATTGCGCCGAACAGCCACGTGGGAGTCCGAGGGGTTGCCTTGAAGTGGCTTACCTCATTTCTCCAGGGCCGGGGACAAAGAGTGGCACTAGGAGAGAGGATATCCTCACACCATCCCTTGGCGTGTGAAGTCCCTCAAGGGACAATCCTCCCTCTGATGTTATTTAACGTCTGTATGCGCCCTCTCGCCCAGCTGGCATGGAGGTTTGGGCTGGGTTGCCATCAGTACGCTGATGTCCCCCCCCCCACAGCTATATCTGTGAATGGATGGATGGATGGGCATGGCCCCATCTGGTTTGGAAGAGGGTTCGGAGGCTATGGTTGGATGGCTAAAACAGAGCTGATGGAGGCTGAATCCACAAAAGACAGAGGTTCCCTGGCCGGGTAGGGGCGATTCAGGGTTGAGGTGCCATCTTCCGGCTCTTGATGGGGCACCTTTAATGCCTGTGCCAACTGTCAAGAGCCTAGCTGTGATTTTGGATGCCTCCTTATCAAGGGTTTTCCAAGTCATAGACGTTGCCAGGCTGGCGTTTTTACAGTTGCACCAGGCCCGGCAGCTAGCCCCCTTCCTGTCTCCCTCCGTCCTTGCCACGGTATTCCATGCAATGGTCACCTCCAGGCTGGACTACTGTAATGCTGTACTGATCCAGAAGTTGCAACTGGTCCAGAACGCAGCAGCTCGGGGCCTTCCCCATCATGTGGAACTGCAGATGGGACCTGAAGTGAGTCACAGCCCCCACTGTGCCAGGTTAGGCAACTGGCCTCCTTCCTGTCTCCCTCTGACCTCACCATAGTAATCCATGCAACAGTCACCTCCAGGTTGGATTACTGTAATACCCTCTATGTTGGCCTGCCCCTGAGACTGATCTGGAAGTTACAACTGGTAGAGAATGCAGTAGCCAGGGTCCTTACAGGGACCCTTTAAGAGCACGCATTCAACCTATGCTCTGCCAGCTGCATTGGCTCCAGGTTAAGTAGCAGGTCAGATGCAAGGTTTTTGTTTTAACTGTCAAGGTCTTGAATGGTCAGGGGCCAGCATACCTTTGGGACTGTCTAGTCCTGATATACCCCTGAAGAGCATTATGCTCTGGGGAGGAAAATTGCCTGGTGATCCCTGGCCCGAAAGATATCCAGCTGTCCTCAGGCAGTGGCAGTGCATTTTTGGCCCTGGCCCCAGACTGGTGGAACTCTCTACCTGGTGATATTTGGGCCCTGCAGGACCTGGTACAGTTCTGCAGAGCCTGCAAGGCAGAGATGTTCCACCAGGCCTACAGCTGAGGACAGCAATCAAGCCTGGCCTCCATCTCTCGCCTTCCTCCTCACATGGGGAGGGTACAAACTGTCATCAGATGCCTTCAGACAATTATATTGCTGTACTGTATTGTTTTAATTGCTTTTACTGAAACCGTTTAAACTGTTTATTGATATGCTGGTATATGTTGTACACAGCCATGATCCCTTCAGGGGAGGGCAGTTTATAAACTGAATCCATCGATCGATTGGGGTGCAGATGGTTGCCCAGTGCTCCCTCTCAGCTGTGAGCAAAAATTCCACTTTGTGAGCTACTGGCATTAAAGTTGTGAGCGAGCAATTTGGCTGCTGCATAAATCAGTTTGCTCTGGAGCCATCCCTTCCTAAGCTAAGGCAGAACTGTGTGAGCCGGACGCAAAAAAACCTGTGAGCTAGCTCACACTAACTCAGCTTAGAGGGAATACTGTATGCTGACCAGTGTGATCGTTCATTATCTGACCGGGGTCACATGCTGGCTTGGAACTGCATCCGCAACACCCATCTCTCCCTATCCCATTTGGGGATCGTGTGCTTATGTGCCGTTTCTCGATTGGCAGTGCAGAACAGTAAGGCTGATAACGACGCATATTTTATTGACTGGTCTTCTGTCGTGGCAGGAATACAGCGAGCTTTGGGATGCCACCAGAATTCTTCACTGGTTAGAAAGGGAATGTGGCCCAATTGTCAGCATGTCTAGAGCATGCTGCGCAAGCCCGGGACCCAACACATTTACATGGCTGACAATGGGCTGATTTACAAAGCGGAAAACGCCTGTCTTGTTGATCACAGGCTATTTTCAAAGCTAGATTACCGGCAGGCGTGTGCGGCTCATTGTCTTTGGAGTTAATGGACATTTTACAAAGCAATCAGCCGTCGTTCCTTGGGTGCCAAAGATGCTTGCGGTGACCCAGAAACCCCCCAGTCTTGATTAAACAGCTGTCTATTGTCTTGTTGGAAAGGGGATGCATTTCAATTCCCTCCAGGGATGCCTTTTGAAGCTGCTGTGTAGATTTCTTAGGAAGATGAGGAGGGAAGGAAGGAATCACGCTCAGGATATGGTCTGGCTGATGGGTACTCCTGTTGAAGAGAGAGGTGCCTTTTTGCAATAGCAAACTGCTAAGACCTTCACTTTCCTGACCCGGATGGCCCAGGCTAGCGGGGTTGCCTCGGATCTCAGAAGTGAAGCAGCCCGGCCCTGAGGTCACCATAAGTTAGGGCTGCCAATTCCCCCCGGGGGGCGGATTTCCCCCCGCTTTGGAGGCCCGATTTCCGCCCCCGCAGAATCGGGCCCCGGGGGAAACCCCACCCCCACGTGCACGTCACAGGCAAGTGACGTCATAACTCCGGGCACGCTGGGGGCGGGGCCACAGCCATTTGAGGGGGAAGAGTTTTCCCCTCAAATGGCCGTGGCCCCGCCCCCAGCGTGCCCGACATCATGACGTCACTTGCCTGTGACGTGCATGCAGCACGCTCGCTCGCGCTCCGGGAGCCACCCCAGAATCCCCCACCAGCGAGGTAAGTCGATTTGGCAACCCTACCATACGTCAGCTGTTTAACCCTCTCAGTGTGAGTCTTCCTCTTCCACCCCCTCCTCCATGTCAAATCTTCTATATAAGAAACATAGTCGATGGGGTTGGGGCCCAGATTTCAAGGGGTGGAACCGGGCAGGGCACACTGTCAGGGAGCAAAAGCCAAGGGATGCAACCCAGACAGTTCATCTGAGAGGTGGACCAGTCCTCTGCCCACTGAGAAATGCCTCCAGGCCTGAGATGAGGCCCATGCACGACATATCTGGGCTCCTGGCTCCAAGTGAGTCACGTGCAAGAAGTAAAAGGATAGAGATGAACTAGGCAAGCGAAGTTGCAGGAACACAACCAACTCGGTCGGCATATTCTTCAGGAATTAAGCACACCAATTATATTCCACTAAACCGTTTTACAGATGAGAAAGACGGAGAAGGAGCATCTGTCGGAGATTTTAGGAGGATCTACAGACACGTGTGTTGCAGAATTAGGGCCTGGAAATGAGCCTCAGTCCTCTGATAAACCTATGATAACTTTAATTTCTAGAGCAATTAGCCTCTGTAGTTGAATTTGCGGTTCTATTCCCCTGGAGGCTTCAGGACTCTGCTAAGTGCTATGGCCTTGTACTTGACTTCTGCCTTACATGACTTTTGCCTTTTGGAATGTTGATACATGATCAAATTCTAAATAGACTAGAAATAAGGCCCGTTGTGGAAATAAATACAACGGGATCTAGAAAGAGGCTCTGGGAGAGTGCTCTGGCTTTGGGCAAACAGTGTCAGTCTGCTTTTAAAACATGAATCTGGGACCTGCACACCACCAGAATACAGCAGATTCCATATGCAACTGACATTCCAACTGCCTTGCGGGGGAGGGGGGAGTTTGAGGTGTGGAATGGAGTGAAGTCCAATCAGCTTCCATATGCAAAAGACCGGGTTGTTGCAGCAGTTGTGGTGTGGGCGGGACCTGGGCTTTGCCTTCTGATTGGTGGCGATATATGCTGAGGAGCAGTGCCATCAGCCATAACACTAAGAGAGTGCATTTTAGAATTAGAACTTTGGCACCCACTATTCAATTATATATAAGGAGAGATAAGAGTATCTGAACCTGGCTTCCCGGGACTCCTTAGTCAGCTTTGAGTCAACCTAGCTTAACCCAGTTTTCCTTGACTTTCCTGACCCCAGAGATAGAAAGGGCTGAACTTTGTTGTATATACCAGATGTATGTCGAATGCTTGTCACAGACTTGTTGACAATTACATTAACTTCTGTTACGTATTAGTGCTGGAACATTCCAGGACTTACCAGAAACTGGCTGAGCTTAGAGCTCTAGAACAGTAGCCCACCAGGACGCTGGAGGCGACCAGTGAGGAACTAATGTTATGTAAATAGCCTATCATTGGGAGTTGGGTGTGTTTGGGTGTGGTTTTTGCGTGCTATTTAAACAGGGCTGTTGCCCTGAGGTTTTAGTCTTGTTCCTGAAATCACTCAATAAAGTAGAGCTGTTCACTGCAATGCATCTTGAACCCAGTATTTAATGGCTTCTATGGTTGGAAAAGGGTACTTAATGTCTGAATTTAGTTTTGTTCCTGGTTGTTCTGGAACCGAAGGGTGGCAAAGACCAGGCAAAAGCAGCAGACCTGGAGCAGTCGCAGTACAACCACGACCATCAATATGTAGCAATCCCAAACCACCCACTTTTGCACAATCCTCGTGTGTTGGTGTGTTCCTTTTAAGCTAAAAGCCCAATCGCTGCTCCGGGCAACCCACAGGGGATTCCTCCAGCATGGCTGGTCCAGAGCAATCCGGGCCCGATGAAGGAGTGCTCAGTGACAGCAACACACTCAGCCAGTGGGCTCATCAGGAATGAATTCGGTTGCCAGTTTGTGGGGCGGAGTTTGGGGACAGAACTCAGTGGGGTCTCGTTGTCTCCGAGGAAACTGATGTCTGTCGTTGGGAGATGAATTGTAATTGCGGGAGATTCCCTGGCCTCCCTGGGAGGTTGGAAACCCTAGAAATTTCGCATATCGATTCTGACTTATGTGGATGTGGAAAACTGGAATGTACCTATTTCTCAGATGGGAAATAGGCAGGATAAGCATTTGTTTGAGATTGTAGGAAGAGCTGTGAACATGTGGCAAGGAGCTCTACAGCCAGACTGTTATATATTGGGACTGAGTCATTCCAGGTGTGTCACACCAGAGACTGGCTGAGCTTGGAGCACAAGAACAATAGCCGACCAGGACTCTGGAAGAAACCAATCACATAGTAATGTTATGTAAATAGGCTATCATTGGGAGTGGGGTGTGTTTGGGTGTGGCAATTGCATGCTATTTAACAGAGCTGATGCTCTGGGCTCTTGTCTTGCTCTTGCTGGAATCACTAATAAGTAGAGCTGATCACTAGACTTGGAGTCTGCTCATCCACGGAACCCACTATTTAACAGTGGCGACAAGGATGGAATCCTGTCGAGCCAGCCCAGACCCCATCTGCACCGCAGTGTGCACCGAGCTCCAGTGCCACGCACATTTGCATCGCAACTGGGGACCATGGCTGCTGCTCCAGGACATCTGCCAGAATTTGACCCCGCTCGCCCTGAGCTTTGGGAGACCTGGGTGGAACGGCTCAAGTACTTCATACTGTTCCAGGA
>NW_015173218.1:185098-227622 GCF_001447785.1 Gekko japonicus | reverse complement strand
TAGCTGGTTTTTACATCTGTTGTGGCTCTATGCCTCTGTCGTATATCGTCCAGAGCCCTGCCGAGCTGGGATCAGGCGATTAATAAATTAAATAAATAATGATGATGATAATTTAAAAACCCAAAGTTATTTCCACAACGGGCCGTTTTCCTAGTTTTAAATAAGGCAGAAGAGCACTACTGGCTCTTGATGAGCCATTTGCTGTCTTGTGTGGAGCAGCCAATCAGAAGGGTGCTGGATAAGCTATTGTCCTCAGCCCTGTATTCTGTAGCTGGTTTTGGCTGTAAATTGGTTGACTCTCCCTCCTTGTGGATACTGTGTGAATAGTTCATAATTTTTTGAGGCACCAAGCAGGATTTTTTGTTTATTGGTTTGTTTTTTTCCATTCATTTTCACTGTTGTTGTTGATTATTCTTTTGTTCTTTCAAGGCCATGTTTTGGTCATGTATAGGTATATATTCTTACTCTCTATATGTAACTGGTACAAAAATAACATTGAGGGTGCAGTCACACGAGCCAGATAAAGTGGGAGGGAACCGAGGCTATTTCCTCTGGAAGAATTTGACCCACAGTTGCACGATCACACCTCCCTTTGAAGCTGCGGGTGCAGTCCGTCAGTGTGTGATCAGACGCAACTGCGGTTGAGTTGGGGGGGGGTTGTGCCATTTCCCCCCCCCATGCGCTTAAACGAGGAATCAATGAATCGCACCTCCGCACTGAAGGCTCCTTATGGAGTTTGCGATGATGTACATACCGCGAAGGGGGGGGGGACAACAGCACAGAGTTGGGATGGCCTGATTAGACCATCCCGATGCCATGAGAGTGTGCTGGAGTGATCAGACTTGGGAAAGTCCATCTACTACCAGATTTTCCCCGGTGTCCTTTAACTCCACTTCTACAGCAGAGCAGAATGGGTTGCCGACGGCTGTGGGGTGCTTCCCAGATGTTGTTATCTGATTGCGCCCTTTAAATCCATCCGGCATTCGCACCTATGTTGGGTCTAACTGTGTGTATGATCACAGCCTGAGAATTTTTAAAAACTCAGTGGGGGGATGGTGTCAGTCCCCAGATAGACCCTGCAGGAGAGTAGTTCATAATCAATGCCCCTCATCATATTTCACCCCCAAAATCACTTATATGCATGAGCTTGTACAGTTTAGCCTAGGAGTAGAGCTAGGATGAAGCTGAAATACATACACTGGAACTAAGATGGAGTTGGAATGGACAAAATAGATGCTGGCAAAGGACAAGCCTGGACATGCTACTTTGGGAAGGTGACTCTAGGACATCTGCCTGTTGATGGTCTTCTTCCCACATAAAAACAAATTGATACTTAATCTCCACAATGGAATTCTCAAGAAAGGCAATCTCCACCCTGATATGACCGCCGCACAGCTGACCATACACTTCCTGGTCTATTTACCCTAATTAATGTACTATTTACACAACCAGGTAGTTTTTCTCTCCTGCAATCAAGGATTGTCAGTAAAACACTGACACTTTTATTTGTGTTAACAGCTTCAACAGGAAACAATAACAGTTTCCACCTACACTGGACAACCCCATTTAGTTACACACAGGGGTCTTGTTGTAGAAAAAGAGCTGCCGGAGCTCATTAGCATAACTCATTAGCATAACTTATTTGCATATGCCACGCCCCCTGACATCACCGGAAGTGACAGAAGGCCACACCCCTGACATCACCGGAAGTGTGTCAGAAGGCCCGGCTACTTACCCTCCTGCTTCATCCTCATTCCCAAACGGAATGAGGATCGAAGCAGAGGGCGGGGTAAAGAAGGGGGCGGGGCTTCACCACGTGACCGCCCCGCCCCCTAGAGGTTCTCCCCCCCCCCCCCCAAACACCCCTCTATTTCCCTCTCCCTCCTATATTCTATATTCTGTCAGCTTGTGTGTTTGCTTTCCAGTGTGGATTTATTTCTGTATGTGTGCATTGTTTTATTATTTCCTCTTTCAATAAAGCAACCTTTCCTTGGTTAAGCAACTGTCTAGTTCTTTTTCTGGGAGTTTATAATAGGAAAAGATCCCTGTAAATGCTAGTAGTTGCCCCCCTCATGCCCCCCCTGATTCCATCAACAAAAACAGGAGACAGCCCCTTCTGGGCAACGCATAGCATTTGGGGTAACAATGGGGGCATTTGTGCAAAAACCCATGGGTTCACAAAGGAGAAATACAATAAAAATGGGAACATACAAATGCTATCAAACCAGATAGCATTTGAAGTCTGGTATTCCCAGAGGAGTATGCACAATAGATGCTGGGCCTCATTGGCCTTTTTCAGATACTTCCATTGTGTGTGTGTGTGTGTGTGTCTTCTTTCTTTCTTTCTTTCTTTCTTTCTTTCTTTCTTTCTTTCTTTCTTTCTTTCTTTCTTTCTTTCTTTCTTTCTGTAGTGAAAATGCTGATCTTATTTGCCATACAATATTATAATGAAAATATATGTAACTTTTCAATAAAAACATTTCTATAGTCACCATGCACATAGGACTATCTACCAGAGACTGGCTGAGCTTGGAGCTCTAGAACAATAGCCCAGCAGGACTCTGGAAGTGACCAATGAGAAACTAATGTTATGTAAATACCCTATCATTGGGAGCTGGGTGTGTTTGAGTGTGGTTTTTGCATGCCATTTAAACAGGGCTATTGCCCTGCTGTTTTAGACTTGTTCCTGAAATCACCTAATAAAGTAGAGCTGTTCACTGCAATGCATCTCGAACCCAGTATTTAACACATATGTACCAAGAAAAGCCATGTGTTGGGTGGATCTTTTTGTGGATATTTAAAAACATTTAACCCCACCCCACCACTATGTAATACTTTGCTATAGCATTTCAACATGAGTTATCTGAAGTATTTTGAGGAGGGAGACTCAATCCACCACAATCTCCATCTATCAATCAGTTTTATTATGATGATGATTCTAGATCAGCCTAACAGAATATTTATTCCAAAAGCAATAAATCACACTAACAAAATACCTCAAAATTGTGAAGAGACTTCCTGTGCTGGAGCTTGGGCATTTGTTTGTCTTATCAGAAAGAAAACTAATCTATGGCTGCGGTCACACGGAGCATTAGCCACGCTAGAGCAATGGAAGACAGGCGGAGTTTCCGGGCACGATCTCACCGGCACATCTGGGAAGCGTAGCACTTCCGTGGCTCAACTGAGGCTTCCCGGCGAAAACACGCAGGAAAAAACTAGTACCTCGGAGGTACTAGTTTCCGGTAACTGCGGGGCAAGGGCAGGCGTCTGATCGCGTTTCCGGAGGCATCCGGCGTCCGCCCATGTCCCCTTGCGAAAAGGGTTTTTTCCCCCCACATCTCCGTGGATGCGCACAAGCACCCAACGGAGCACGCGCAGTCGTAGTGTACACGGAAGAAACCCATCCAGTTTGCCGCACCGCACGCTTCTTTTTTGCGCGCGGAATTGTCTTGTGATCAGCACCTCTCCCTTCCCACGGTACCTCCACGGTACCTCAACGGGAGGTCTGATCTCTTTACCACGCATTAGTTTGGCCCGGGGCAAACTGCCACGCTTCCCCCCCGCAGTTTCCTGCCTGTGTGACCGGGGCCTATAGACTGCAAATCAAAGGGTGAAAGCAGAGGCTGATAGTAAACTGACATCTCTAGTCTAGTATTTTGAAAGTGTCTGGTAGATCTCTTAGCACTCCAACTTGACAAGTGAATGCACATATGCCTTTGTAGATTGTTGAGGATTATTAAGACAACCACAAAATTTGTATTTTTTCCTCTCCTTGTTTTCCACTTCTTCCTTCAGATCTCTGTGCAATGTGGCTTGATAGTTGGCAGGAAAGTAAACCATACAAGCATGTCTAATAGGTGTTCACTTAGAAAATGTATCCCTTTATGTATTTTAACTATCTTTTTGATACACCAGTGATTTAACAGGGATTTGGATTACTCTTGAGTAACTCAGAAATAATAGAAGGAAAGATTTTCCTATGATTCCAAACCATTGCATTGTGCAGTTGCTGAAATACAGTTGAATTCAAAGTGACTTGTGTATTGTGTATGTGTGTACTGAATAGTAGGCTTGTTTCTTTGAGGGAGTCATCACACAGTTAAATCGATCTCCAGGTTTTGTCAACATAGTTTTTTCACAGACTGTTTCATGTTAAATGTATTCATAAATATGTCACATATTCCTGGCTATAACGATGAGATCGTAGATGAGCCTGGATGATAAGGTTTTCCATCCCCAATCTCATCTCATTGTCTTATATGTGTTAGCTACCTAAATATTAGTATTTAGAAGATATCCTTTTCTGGTGCACCCTGAACACATTGTCTTAAATATCTGTATGGCTGACATATCCAAGAGGTGAATATTTCACCGTAGGTGTCAGGTAAACTACATACACGGATATTTTTTCCCCTTCATAAAATTGTGAGGGTGGGACTATGACTCAATGACAATGCTATAAAAATTGAGAACCAGAGTGGTGTAGTGATTAAGAGCAGTGGACTGTAATCTGGAGAATGAAACACTGGAATTTACCTGAAGGTTTCTTTTCTTCGGGACCAAAGTCATCCCAGCTGGTTAGTCTTACTTCCTCTTGCTCCAGGCAGAGCTATGCAAATTTTTGTATGACTGTCCAGGGCCAGAAGAAGGCTGACCCTCCAGTTGTGATATAGCCTATCTCCTTGCTTGTTTAATTATTAGTTCCTTTCCTTTCCTTTACACCAGTTTGGTGTGGTGGTTAGGAGCGCGGACTCTAATTGTGAGCATTGTGTTCAGTTTTGGGCACAACAATTTAAGAAGGATATAGACAAGTGGAACATGTCCAGAGGAGGGCAACAATGATGGTAAGGGGTCTGGAGTCCAAGTCCTATGAGGAAAGGTTGAAAAGGTTGAGTTTGTTTAGCCTGGAGAGGAGATAACTGAGAGGTGATATGATAACCTTCTTCAAGTACTTGAATGGCTGTCATATAGAGGATGGTACGGAGTTGTTATCTGTTGCCCCAGAAAGTCAGACCAATGGGTTGAAATTAAATCAGAGGAGTTTTCAGCTAAACATTAGGAAGAACTTCCTGACATTTAGAGTGGTTCCTCAGTGAAACAGGCTTCCTCGGGAGGTGGTGGGCTCCTCTTCTTTGGAGGTTTTCAGAGGCTAGATGGCCATCTGACAGCAATGCTGATTCTGTGAACTTAGGCAGATCATGAGAGGGAGAGCAGAAAGGGTTGCCTCAGTGCTTAGTTATTGGGGCCCTTTCTTACATGCCCAAGGAAATACTGATTCCCACTTTGGGGTCAGGAAGCAATATTTCTCCAGGTCAGTTTGGCCAGGGATCCTGGAGGTTTTTCGTCATCTTCTGGGTATGGAACATAGGTCACTGCAGGTGTGGAGGGGAAGGTATTCGTGAATTTCCTGCATTGTGCAGGGAGTTGGACTAGATGGCCCTGGAGGTCCCTTCCAACTCTATGATTCTATGGTTGTCTGAATTCTATAATGTCTATGTTGGATTTTTGGACAATAACCAAAGGAACAAGGGCTCCTGAAATCCTTGGTTTCTCAGCCTTTTGTAGTTGCAAAATGAATAAAAGTTTTTTTTCTCCTAGCATCCTTTTTCTTAGAAGTCTCAACTAAGACCTTATCCAGTGCTCCCTCTCCAAAAAGTAGTCTGCGTGAAACTTTTATGCAGATTAACTGGATTTTGACAGAGGGTCCACCTTCCAATGCTTTAGCCACAAGTTTCTTCTGACCACTATGTTAGCTGCCTGTGCTTTGTCACAATCTTGCATGATGTCCTGAGATGCATCTGCTGCAAATTCCACAGCTCTTTCAGTCTTTAAAAGGAACCTCTTAAATGTAAATAGATCACTATCTGGATCCTGAAGGAGATTTGCATCCCAGACCATGATAGCTCTGGTGGAGTTAGAAAATACTGCAGAAGCCCTAATTGCAAGAGGAAAGGCTTCATGTGATTTTTTTAAAGGGCCATCTCATTCTTTCTGTCTACTGAATCTTTCAAGGTATTATCACTGTCTTTTGAGGGCACTGTTATTGAATGAAGAATGACCTTTGTGGCATCCACTAGTCGGACCTTAAAGTCTTCCATGGCATCTGCCAGAAGAGCATAATTTTTCTTGGCTATACTGGAAATGGGCAGACAGAAGACTCTTTAAATGGTCTCTTAAGTAACCTGCTATCTAGCTTAGCTGAAGCCAATGATCTGGGTTTTTCTGGAGTATCTAAGTGGTAGTTTAAGGTAGATAACTTTTTAAAAAAATTTTTAGTAAAGGCTCGTAATGTTCAGGTTGAAAAAGTCTGGATGAGCTGTCCTGTGAATCAGAGTCCTTGTTTGACCACTCTCCTCTTTTTCTTTGTTAGAGTTGGCTGCCATGGATCCCTTACTTGTGACGGGCTCCCCCACTTCTGACTCTGAGCCTGGGGCAACATCTGATCCAAAGATGATGACTCATCTTTGAGTGAGATCTAATCACTTGCCTCCCCAACCAGCCATGAAAGAGGAAGATCTGTCCTCCTCCTTCGGGACACCTTCATGATGGTTAATTTTGCATCTAAAACTTGCAGATAGTTTAGCACGTTTTGTCTAGGTGGGAGTGAGGCCTCCCCAGAATAGGATTTCAAAGAAAGGGAGGGGACCTTCTTTTTAGGCTTCTACTTTGCCCATGGTCTTAGCCACTATTCACCCCTTGCTTGCCTTCAACCATATTCCCAGTGGGGTAAATACTTCCTGGAAACTGGATCCCAGTAGTGTCCAATATTGGTAGCATCATTTGGTTTGAGGGAACCCAGGGTGATCTGCAGACCTACATCCACTATTTGGGAGAAACTGGGTTTAAAGAGGTGGGGAAAATAGCATGGACACCATGTTTGAGTTCATCAGGCCTGCAGGCATACTCTGAATGGCTGTCAAAAACTTTGTGTGGGGGAGAGGCCCAACCAGTCTTGGGATCCAACCCATGATCTTCCCATCTCCACCAATCGAAGAGGGAGGATCTCATCTCCAGACTCATCCCAGCCATGCCCTGTGGACCCAGAATACTCCAGGTGCAGAGTACAGTGGGACTATGACATCTTGCGATTTGGATGTTATGCCTCTGTTGATGTACCCCAAGACTGTATTAGCCCTTTTTGTTGTTGCATTACACCGGCCGCTCATATTTAACTATGGTCCACCCATATTCCAAGACCTTGTTCACACACACTGCTACTCAGAAGTGTATACCCCATCCAGTATACGTGTTCCTCATTTTTTAACGCAGATGTAGAAAGATATGAAAGACAGAGAGAACAAAGTTGATAGTGAAAATACCTGGAAGTGGCTCCAAAATGGGTACTTGAAGAAAGAAACGGGTACTTGAAGAAAGAAGGAGTCATTCTGGCTGCATAAGAGCAGGCACTCAGAATAAATAATATAAAAGCAAAGATTCAGAAGACCAGTGAGAAAAGCAAATGTTGACTTTGCAAGATGAAACAGTTGACCACATGGTCACTGCCTGTAGTGAAATTGCTTAGACTGACTATAAAAATGCCCATGATAATGTTGCAGCTATGTTTCACTGGAATCTTTGCAAGAAGTATGTTTTACCATCAGCCAGAAATTCATGGGTGCACAAACCAGCCAAGATAATGGATCCATCTGAAACAAAGATTCTTTGAGACTTCCAATTGCAAACAGATAAACACCTGGAGCAAAACGCCCCTGATAACACCATTGTAGGGGGGGGGGAATGAGAAATAGGGTTTGGATCATTGACACTGCAATCCTAGGAGACAGCCGTATAGAAAAGAAAGAACAGGAGAAGATCACAAATACCAAGACCTATGAATAGAGTTAGAATACTTCTGGGAGAAGAAGATTATCATCGTGCCAGTTGTCATGGAAGACCTTGGAGCAGTTCTTAGAAGTCACAAGAAATACCTGGACATTCTGGGCATTGAGCAAATAAAACCAGCTCAGCTCGTGAAGACAGTGTTGCTTGGAACAGCAAGAATCCTGTGAAGATACATCTGCAATTCCCAAGAACTTGGCTAGATATCAAATTACAGATATCTGACTGCACCCGTTCTTCTTCTTCCTCCTCCTCTCCCTCCTCCTCCTCCTCTTGTCAGAATACCACTACCATAGTCAAATACAAGAAAATACCTCTTAGTGAAATGTGTCATTTATGGTACGAGTTTAAAATATTTATAAATGATTTATAGTGAATATTAGCAAAACAACAATCATTTAATATATTTAATTGCCTAATCAAAACAAAATTTGACTGTCAATGATATGATTTGTCTTTCTAAATACTATATATTTCTTGTTAAGGGATGGAAATGTTTCAAAGAACTCTGGGAAAATGTTTTTTTCTGTCTATGGACTGCTATCAAGGATTCATTCGGATGAAGGGCAAGAAGTTGAGAGCTCCTTGTTAAAAGAAGTACTGAGCTTGGCAGGGGTCAAGAAGTCTAGAAACACCCCATATCATCATCAAGGTAATCCCCAGCCAGAAAGATTTAACCACACTTTGCTAAATATGTTGGCTGGCCTGCACCTGGAACAGAAGAAACAGATAGAGCCAGTATATAGCCTTGCTGGTACATTCCTACAATGCCACCCACAATGATTCTACAGGGTTTACACAAGGGATGTGCAAAAAAACCCTCATAGTTTTCAGGTTCAGGTGTATCCTCCAAAATATCAGTATTTCCTGATATTCCCAAGTCCCAATATTGCTATGGTAATGGGATTTGGGAAATATTCAGGTTTCCTGAATTTTTTTGGAAACTCACAGCTTGGAAAAGGCATTTAAATGCCTTTTGCAAGTGGCACCGCATGAATGGAGTCCCAAGCAGAGTTTGCTTTTGCAAGCCAAGCTGTGGATCAGTTGGGGTGGCGTGGAGCTAAGAGTTCTGTGTGGCCTTGACTGGGGCTGGCTTCCAGTATAACTGAACATACCTGAATAGAAGAGGGGGGGGGGGGCTTTTTTCAGGCTCAGCTACACTGGTAGCCAAGGACAGATAAGGTATTTTGGGGGTGTTTTCTGTTTGGTTATGCTGAACGCACACCTCTAGTTTACACCACTATTTTTTAATGTTTGTGAAAGAGCTTAGACTCCCTATAGAATTGTGTTTTGTTGTATCTGGAGATACATATGTGTAGGAGATACATATGTGCAGGAGAGGATACATATATGCAGGAGAGCCCTACATTCAGCAGTGAAATGCTTTGTGAAAGTCTCTTCTCTGCATTGACCCAAAGCCCAGTCAATTATGAGGTAACAGCCTCATCCACTCTCAGGATATCAAGCAGAGAAATGTGGCCTGTAAGAATTTTGCCTTTTTATAAACTTGATGTTTCAAGTTATGTATCTGTTCTACCATTTAAAACATTTGGTACTAGAGTTTGGGCATGGTTCAATACAGTTTAGATATGCAGTACAGCTTCCATATATGAGGACAGCCAAATTTTGGCTGGGGGGAGAAATGTAGAGCTTTGGGAATACAGGCTGTTGGGTGGAGCAATGAAACTACTTAATCTGCATATTGGGAGGAGTGTATGTAGCTAGTTTGCTCACTGGAAACTTGGTAGGCTGGGAGAAATGTAGAGCTCAAAGTGACAGATTTATTACTGAAAGGCCTCAGCTAAAGAAGCAATAGGCAGCATTTACAAAGAAAGCAAGTTTCATTGAATTCCCATTCAGGATTTTGTTGGTGAACTGTTTCTGTTGATTGCTGACCTGATTTTTGTCTGGCATGGGTCCTCCCTCCTGGCCTCTCTTCACTGAAATAATTTCTTGGGAAGGAAGTTAGCCTACAGACCATAGGGTTGATAGGCCTGGGTTGAAAAATACCTGGAGACTTTGGGGGTGGATCCGGGAGAGGGCAGGATTTGGGGAGGGGAGGGGCCTCAGCATGGTACAATGCTATAGAGTCCACCCTTCAAAGCAGCCATTTTCTCCAGGGGAGCTGATCTCTGTCAGCTGGAGATCAGTTGTAAAAGTGGGAGATCCCCAGGCCCCACCTGGAGGCTGGCGACCCTAACAGACTGTCACTTTAAATTCAAACAGCCTCCTGGCTGAAATCCCGGTTTTGCTCCACTTTGGAGGCCTGCTTCTGAGGAACTGTGGCTGGGCCAGATACTGCAAGAAGATAGCACTTCTGGGGCACTGGCAACAGGCCCACAGGAGCTATCTTCCACTAAACCAGATTTGCCAAGGGACAGTACTTTAGATACCCAAGACACTAGCAGAGAGCTGCACTCCTAATGAACAGTGAGTAAGGCCCTGACATCATAGACCATCATTCATCTTCAGACTCTGGATCTTTGGTTTGTGAAAGAAAAAGAGTTTTGGAGGTTGGCTGTATCATACCTAGTGGTACATGTTGTATTTCCCCCTGTTCTAATAAATACAGTTGTTCTGCTTAAGTCAAGGTCTGTTACTAGAAGGGGGGGGGGTTTAAGAAAGAAAGCCCTAAGCAAAGTTATAGAAATGGTCAAGGATTTGCTTTTTTAAATGTTTGCTTGGGCAGGAGAATGAAGTATAAGGTCTACTTAGGCAAGTAGGTAGTTAGGTAATAATATTTTAAAATATCAAAGGGAGAGACAATTTTCTGAGAATGGCACAAAACCAATAAAACTACAAGCACAGTGCAGTTTTAAGTTACCGAGGAACAACAGTTTTAAAGCCCTAATAATGGGTGACACATTGATTTCCTTTGGCAATACATTCTAGTGGAAGGAAAAGACAAAAACAAATGCCTGATTCATACAAGAAGATATTCCAAAGTGAGATTTACCTTAGCACAGTTGCTACTTGGAGGTTTCAGACCACAGATTTCCCCCTCCCCCTTTCTTTTAATTTTCTGCATCAAGAGTGTGAGTATGCGCATAAGGGAGTTTTTCAGCTAGTACCAATATGTCTGACAACTATAGCAGGAAGTGTGTGTGTATGTGCAAGAGAGGGAGGTTGATATGGAAAAATCCAACAGCCTGAGATCAAAGGAGTGGGGTGGGGGAGAAAAGCAATTAAATATACTGACAGTCCTCTTGCATCACAGCTAAAGCATTAAATGTATGGATACAGCAGATAAAACATTTTAGCAGGCATGTGTTAATCCTCTATTTCCCTTTGCTGGGTCTTCATGTTGCTACTGCTGCAGCTTATAAAATTCATATTCATACAATTATTTCAGTTCTCATTTCTTTATATTTTTAATAGTGGTAAATAAGGGACAACGTTCTACTAAAGTTCATGCTAAAATGCTGTGGAAGTGCACAAACAAAGGGATGTATTTTGTTTTCCCTGCTTCTGCTACTATTATATGTTATACTCTTCTTTCAAGGAGCTCAGGGCAGCATGGTCCACCTCCTCCATGTTAACTAAATAGCAGTTCTGTAAGGTACATTAAACCAAGAATAGTAACTGGCCCCAAATGTACAGTTTGTTTCTTGTCTGAGTAGAGATTTAAAACTGGATCTCCATAATCCTAGACCAGCATTCTAACCACGATTGGCTTCCCTTTGGATTGAGTTGGCCTACTATAATTCCCAAATTAACCCTCAGCTATAGTCATGAATAACTTCCATGTGTCATATCCAATTGGTACCTTACCTGGATTCTATGAAACTCAAGTGGAATAAGACATGCTAAATATTTTTTCCACTGTATTATTCCAGAAGGGTTTAAAAACTCGATAATTTACTAAGGTCCATTTAAAGACTAAGTGGCTATCTTCCCATGGGCTTTTTCAGTGCTGTTTCTTGAAATCTTTTTGTATATGTTTTGGCAGTTTCACTGTCAAAATGTTGAGAAGACATTGTTGAAACACTTTACTAACTACCTACAAACACCAAGAAAGTTTGTATTCAAAAAATGGGAAAATCCAACAGTTAATCTAAATATATTTATTTATCAGTTTACTTATTTAGTTATTTTATAGCCTGCCTTTCTTCATAAGACTGAAAGTGGATTGCATAGTATAAAAGATGCACCATAAAATGCCATAAGGTAATTAATGAACAAAGCTATTGGATTAGGACTACAGAATTAGAAAAACAATGTGAGCAATACATTATCTAAGGCAAGGTACACTATAAATCTTGCAGAAATAGAATTACAAAGGTAGAACACAATGCAGTAGACGCAAGATGATTCTTACAATAATCATTGCAGTAGACTACAAACTGATTCCATTATAAAGGTGCCCTATTTCATTTTTCTTCCATTCTAATTTCTTTATAGAACCTGGTTCAACAGCCTTTGCAGCCCAGCTGGATGAAGCAGGCTGGAGTTTGGCACCAAAAGCACCATATATGGACATATGGTGGGGGCAGGGCTGAGAATATTAAGTACAGCCCTGCGTCTTCCCCTCAGCAGTTCCGTGCAGTCATCGGCAAAGGCAGGGCTTCGGGTCGTGGCTCCCTTTCTGAGCCTTCTGAGGCCAGGGGACGCACTGCGGAGCTCAGCAGAGAGGCGACGGCTGGCAGCTGGGGATAGCCAGCGGAATTACAGGTGCTTGGGAGCGGCTCAGTGACAGAGCACAGGGCGGAGGTGCAGCGGCGCTGGCAGCCCGACGGGACGGCAGCACGGAGATTGCTGGCACTGGCTGGCTCTGGTGGCCTTCAGAGGAGGATGGGCTGAGGGCTGCCGTGCGCTGCAGCTGTGGAAGGTTTTTTGGCCTGGGACATGCACGGCCTGATGGGGTGGTGGTTGCCCGCTCCACACACTTGGTGCTGGGGTGGCCAGCCGGGACTTGGAGTAAGCGCCCAGGCCAGGAGTGTAGCACGCGTGGGCCAGTGCGGGTTGGCAGCTTAAGGGGAGTCCCGATGGAAAAGGGAAACCCAGGGCGTGGCCTTCAGTATTCCACTAGGGGTCAGCGTGGTTCATTTCTGGGCGCGTGTTTTGCCCTGTCCCCGGAGCTCTTGCCCTCCGCCCAATTCTGGGTGAGCAGCCCATTGCAGGGTCTGCTAGTAGTCCGAGGGGGCTGCTTTTGTGGGAGTAGGCAGTTGCTGGGGGTGGCTGACCTTTGGGGTGCCTAGCCACCATAACTGTTGTTATGTCTGTGACCTCAGTGGTAAATGGAGGCTGGACAACAAATGGCGACACAACTTTTGTGGGGTATCTCAAAGACCCTTGGTTGTGTCAGATGGTATGACACCTATTGCTTCATTCATTGGAATCTTTTTTATTCATGTACAATTGGACAGCTGTAAATTGTCTTCGGACAGCATTGGCTCTTCGGCTTGGAGTCAGGGATAGACCATGCTCCTTGGAGTTGGATCCGACTGGCTTTCGAGCAAGGAAACGTTTCATTTACCTAAATAAGCAGTCACAAGCACAGCAATGGTCAGCCATTTGGATTTGTTCGGTGGCCATTTTAGATGGTGGGTTAGGTCAGCCATTTTGGTGGATTTCCGCTAGGCTTAGTTGGGGTAGCTTGCTCACATTTTTGGGCCTTGGCTCACACAGTTTGTCAGTGGGGGGCGGGGGGGGGGGGCTGGCTACGGAGCGCATTAATTATGTGCAGTTGCTCTGCCTGGATTGCCAGGCCAGCCTGATCCATCAAAGCTAAAAAAATAGAAGAAGAAGAAGAAAAGAAAAAGAAAAAAAGGAGGGTTAGCCCTGGCTGGATTGGATTGGAGACTACTAAGGAATACAAGGGTGGTGAGGCAAGCCCAGGGCTTACCACTTCTGAATATCTCGGAGGGAGCCATAATCAGGGGAAAAAGCCTCTGCCTGGCATACAGAAGGTCCAGGGTTAATTCCCCGGCATCTCCAGTTTGATGGACCAGGCAGAGGGGGATGGGAAGGACCTTTCTCTGCCTAAGATCCTGGAGAGTCAGTTTGACTGCCTTGGAAAACCCATGGGGGGATGACCATGTCAGTGTGAGTTGGCAGTAAAACCAACCGATCAACCTTGGTCATTGCCGGTGGGTTATAGAATTACGGTTCTAGCCACCAGTCACCACCTTATAGCCCATCCCCGCCTTGCACTTTTGGACTGGGAGGATATAAGGTTCACCAGGTGATCGGAATAGATTGAATGCTGAGGGGCGGGTGGCAGGTATATCTTTCCTTCGGTGATGCCCATGTGATGGGCACTGGACTCGAGGGCCTAGCTCCATTTCTAGTAAGCTTTTTAAGACGGGGTGTTAAATGTTTGTCTCTTGTTGAAGGGCATACACCTACACTGAGGGCAACTACGGACAGTGCACCAACGGATGCACCAACGGCCTAGGACATGTTTCGATTTTGTTTACAGGACCCCCGGAGCTGCGAATTGCTACAAGCAGCACATGAGGACATGTCTCAGTCGTTCTGGGTCCTGCACAACTCGCCTTGTGGTTTCAGTTCAGCAGCAGGTCAGATGCCTCAGCCAGCCCTCCTCGGTGTTGGGTTTTCCTCTGCTTTGGGGACTGTAGGCTGGAGAGCATTCTGTTTTTTTCAGCGCCAAGGTGGGTTCTGGCTTGTTCTGTGCTGTGTTTCCCTCTGGGCTGAGGTGGTGTGGCTCGGCACGGTTGTTGGCCTCCGGTTCACACGTTTGTCTTGGCTCGGGCGGGATGGCTCCAGAGTGAACTACTTGGGGTGGCGGCCATGTTGATTGCTCACTTCTCGATGCCGGAGCTCATGGGGGGAGATTTCATCACGGGACTCCACAGCTTGAGGGGAGCATTGCCCTGGACATGCGGGCCTGGCCATGGCTGATACCACATAGAGGCTGACAGCCTGTTTGCCTCTGACCCTCCATGGGTGGTGATTTTCTCTGGGAGGTGCGGAGAGCCATATATTAATGATTTATTTTTCTTTCTTTTTTTTCTTTTCTTTTTTTTTAACCCCCTGAAGGCAGGGTAGCTTTATTTATTTTTGTTACACCTACATACCTACAAAAGAGAGAAGAGGGAAAGGTAAAAAAAATAAAAAACCCCAAGAAAGGACAGTAAATAAAGAAACCCACACTATACCTAAAAACCCAAGAAGTGAAGGTCTTAAAAAGTTAGTATAAAGTTAGTCATAAAACTTAAAACTTTCTGTTTAAATCAATGAATTTAGGAGTTCTCAATTCAATTCTCAATTTATTACAGGTCTTTATGACCGAAATCTTGACCAAGAGGATACCAAAGGGGGATAAAATAGGTACATAAAATAGACATAAATATGTCAAGGTACATAATAACAGTCACATAAAACCCAGGCTGAGCCCAGAGATTAAAAATTACCTAACTACACTTGGGGCGGAGCCAACTAACTAAAATCATCCGAAGATTAAAAATCGGTGTCGAAGTTTTCAGAAGTGCTGGACTTTTCAATGCTTCTTGAGAGCAGCCACCTTAGCCAAGAACCGCGCCACGTTAGCTGTTATCAGTCCATCGGCATTTGAGTCAGATAACAGTACTGAGAGCACCCAAGGTTGCGCGGGAAGATTCATCTTCGTGAGAATAGGAGAGATATAAGTGCCTCTAACTTGAGTCCAGTGGGGACAGCGAAATATCAGGTGATCTAAGGTTTCAATTTCACCAGAATTGCACAGACAAAGGCGATCTGAGTAAGAAAGGCCTCCAAATCTTCCCAGAGTTACCATTGTTGGAAATACATTTAAGCGGGCCAGCATAAAGGCGCGGCGGTGAGATGGAATTGATAACGTTGAATAAAAGTCAGGAAATCTCTCTGGAGGGGACAACCCCAAAGCCAACGGAGAGCAGGTGCGTCTTGCCCTGGCCACGGTGCTGGCCCAATCCAACTGTTTAAGTTTCTTCAAGGTTTCCTCAAGCTGAGAGGGCATCAGCTCTTCGTTAGGTGAGGACATCGGCACTCCCAATGTCCTGAGTTTACCAGCAAGAAGGGACAACCAAGGGTTGGATGTCGTGTCCTTTAAGATGGAACGAAGAAAGCCGGCCTGGGGGTGATGACTTGGGTCAGATAACTTAAATCTCAAAGCCGAGCCGACAAGCCGACCGGGAGGAAGAAGATCAACAAAGACCCCCACAGGGTGCCCGTAGGGCAGTCCCCATCCCCAGCATATGTGGCCATAGGTAGGGATAAGCGATTAACTGTAAGCCGCTCAGAGACCCCCTGGGGGTTTGAGCGGGGTAGAAAGTTGAAAGATAAATAAAAATAAATAAAACACCTCTTGGCAATCCCGTCCTTTACAGATATTTCTTGGTTTAAGGTCTCGCTTCTCTTGCCTGGGAGGGACCCATCCTAAAAACATTACTGTAAATGGTAGTTTATTCAGGTTCTCCTACCTCCATTAAGTAAAAGATTTTCCCCTTTATTTGAGGCCAAGTAAACAACTGATTGCCCTATTATTCCACACGGGGAGTCCATTAAGCCATTGTGAAATGGGTGAGCACACTGTACCATGTTTTCTGTGTACATGTTGGGTGGTAAAGGTATGCAGTTTTGCCAGCCTTGGGGACGTTGGGAGGTGTGCGCATGAAACACCCCGGAGTACAGCTTACATGGATTCTCATTACTTCGGGGCAGGGTAGATTACCTGTCATTTCACCTCTTATGGGCTGCAGCCCCTCTCATAGCTCTTGACTGAGCAGCATATGTCTGCCGGAAGAATTTTCTGCGGGTGTGATTTTGGTAACCCCATTTAGGTTCAGCTGGATTGGCTATCGCCTCAGGCTTGGGGCTAAAGAATAGCTTAGTAAAGCAGCACTGGTCTACATGATGCCCTAGTCCTTTATTAGCTCAGCCTTTTCAGTAATTCCCCGATTGATGAAAAGGGAAGATAATTAATTCATCGAGCTGTCAGGGGGTAACGGAGTTGGGAGCTAAGTGCTGCAGTTAACCTGTCTTTCTGAAGCTGGGAGTTGCATACCGCCCCTGAATTATTGGCATACAGGAAGTTCCCTAATGGCCCTCCTATTGGAGATGTTGCAGGTTGCAACACTTTGAGTGTTGGGGATTCCTTTTATTATCTCTATGTCCCCCTTTCCCCCCCCCCGAGGGTGTGCATCCCTTTTTTGCGGGCAAGTGCTGCCTATGACAGTCCGGAATAGATAGTGCTTCGGGGGGAACCCCTTGGGGTTGTCCCCCACGAATGCAGCAGGATGATAGTCAGTTTAACTGTAAAGGTGCCAACAGGAAGGTAGCAGTCCCACCGGCTAAAAGAGAGAACAGCGTGGGCGGTGGCCGAGGGGGATAGAGCAGTGGTGGGTAATCAGCCAACCACTGCTACCAATAAAACGACGGGCAGGTTGGCCAGCCCTCCCACTGCTAAACTTGGTGAACATGGGGGCATGGTACCCTGTCCATTTCACTGCTGAGTGGGAGGAGGTGATTTGGCAACCTTGCAGCACTTTATATGATTTTTGGAACTGCGGGACATGTTACCCTTGTCTTGATGTCAAGGATGTGTATCATTTCACACCATGCTCAGACCCAAGGAGATTTATGCAAGTAAGGAAGGTTTAAGGGAGGGGCAATCATGGGGTGCGGTGAGCCTTAGTGGTCAGATCCGTGCACCAGCCTTCCACCGGCCTTCCTGGTCTATAGCAACTTGACTTCACTTCTCGCCTAAGGAAGAGTGCTGCACCGAGAGACTGTGCTGCACTTACACGGAACGTGCAGACTTCTGACGACTGCATCAATTTGGAGGTCAAAGACGGGGAAGGGTTCGCCTCATGGCATTCTGGCCGCCTAGGGGTAGCAGGGTAGCAGGTTTTTGGGACTAGCTGCTTTTCAGGTCCAGGGGCATTCTGTAACACCTGTTGGGGCTGTCACCGTTACGGCATCTTCGATGTCAGCTGGCAGACAGGCATTTTTTGGCCCACTCCTGCTGTTTTGGAGCTGCTTGGGGGTGGCCATGGGGTACCCCAGCAGATATTTTACAGTGGGGAGATGGTTTCACCGTTCTGGTTCTACTGCGGCACTGGTTGGGTAATTGAACGGATGCCGAGGTGAATTGTGGGAATTGAACTGTTTCCCTGCCCCCCCTTCTCTTACAGGTTTGCTTTACCAGCGAGAGAGAAAGAAGGCCTGATATGCGGGCACAATTTGGCTGGGCTGCTCATTGCGCCAAGGGATGCCGGTAGGCTCAGCGGGCATTTGCCAGTGGGCCAAGGTGAAATGGCAGGCATGCCGGAGCCTATGGGCCGGGCCTGCTGCAGTTCTTGGGTTAGGGCAGGTTGCCCTTCCGCTAAGTCTTGGCTGCTCCTGGGGGCAGCAAGTTGGCCTGATCAAAGGCATGATATACCCTTTGGCCCTCGCAGATTTCTTGCAATGGCTAGCCGGCCAGATGGTAGCCCCTGCAGTGGGCTCCCACCCGGGGCAGGGTGGCTCGCCCTATTGACAAGATAAGGGAGGGTTCCTTGACCTCTGGCCTTGACCATAACGCAATTCTGTTTTGCCCTTGGTTCCAGTTAAAGTTGTCAGTTAATAAAGTGGCCCTATATTTAAACCCAGCACTTGTGTCTGCCTCGTTATTCCGGCTTGGGGGCAAATGCTCTTCTGAACATTTCTGTTTTGCATATTCTGCAGAATGATAGAAGGGTGGGAGCCCTCCTGACCTCCTCAGACACTCCATTTCACAAGTTTGGAGCCACCAGAAAGAATGTGCATGAATAAGAAGTCACCAATCTTACCCATTTGGAAGGTGGATGCTTCAAAAGGCTTTTCTCAGATAAGCAAAGCTGTTGTGGTGCACAGGTTTGTGGGTCTAAGGGCTTTGTAGATGATAAACAGTACCTTGTATTGAATCCAGTAACTGTTTGGTGCCGAACTGAATGACTGCAAAATAGGTATGACATTCATGTTCTACTTAGAGCTTGTTAATAACCGAACAGCATGGCAACATGAGCTTCTGAGGTGACTTCAAAGACAGACCCACATAGAGTTTATTACAGTAAGCTAGTTTTGCATCTCCAGCAATAGTGCTGGATCCAGTATAAACAGTACGTTCTTCACTCCATCCGTGAATGTCAACCAGACCCTATAAAAAGTGGGACAATGTCCTTCAAGACTTCCCAACCATCATTACCATTATTATTCAGGAAGGTAACTCCTATTGTATATCCCACCCCAATTAATACTCTGTTTCTCAGTCTTGGGATGAATACCAATGATGAATAGCACCAATTGCTCCTCTTGGCCACTGTGGCCTGTGCAGATCTTCTTCTGATAGAAGAGCTGGCTTTTGTCTCTAAGGTGCCAAGAGCCAAATTGCCCCAAACACCAAATGGGGGTGGGGAGTCTTTGATCTATTACTGTGAATATTATTGGTGAATAGGTTTGTGGTTGAAACTGGAGGCTAAGGCCCCAAATTGTCATTGGTTCAAACAGGGAGATAGTTCCCAATCTTCAGTCCAAGAAATAAAAGTGCAGAGCACAGGTTCTTGAGCCTCAGGGAAATGAACCTCAGTAATCTCATTCAGAGGTGGATCAGAGACTGAATCATCCCTAAACATCAGGAGGATGGGGGAAGTTAAGTGAATTTTAGGTTAACAGCTAGCATTGCTTTTCTCTAGCAAGTCCTGCTATATTTTCCTTTGGTGTAAAATACTTCTATCAGTGCTTACTATTTAATTAGACATTTAGTGGATTAAAGCCCTTTTAGAAACTAAAATATTTGATCCTTGGGAGACAGTGAATTCCTTGCAGAAATGAACTCCAGTCCACCTAAACCTTTAAACCATTAAGCCACACAAAGACACTGACATTCCTGGGTGGACAGCTCCATCTTTAATTGAAAGGGGAACTCAGATGGAAGGGAGGGGAAAGCAAGAAACTGGGAAAGGGTGAACCTGGCCTGCTCTCTCTCATACACACCAGAGATCATCTGTTCCAGTAATATGCTGGGGAAATCCCAATAATCAGAATATCTCTGGTGGTGGCACGCTACCTGGTTCAGATCCACCTTGGATAGGAGAAGTCCAAATATATAAAGTTTGCCTCATTATTTTTGTTATTATTACATTCAACTTATATCCCGCTCAAACCCCTCCCACGGGGTCTCTGAGCAGCTTACATAGTTTATTATCTCTAACTATGGGCACATACATCATTGGGGCGGGATTGCCTACCAGCACCCAGTGGGGTTCAGTTGGTATTTCCTCAGCTTGTCTTGGCTCGGCTCCTGGCTTCAGCTCGGTCTCTCCATCCACTCTTTTCTTCAGACTTCTCGGTGGTCTTCTGGAGTCAACGGTCCATTCATCGCGCCAACCGCAGTGTGGCTCCGGCTCCGTCCCTCAGGCTCCACCGCGCCTGCGCTGCTGGGTCTTTGTGCTTCCTGGCTCCGCCTCCACCACCGGTCCACCGCTTGATGTTATGTCTTTCTTTTTACTTCCGCTCACCACCTCGCCTGCCGCCGCCATTACACACCGCTCCGCCGCCGCTGTCACTTGCCGAATCGCCGCTGCTAGAGTCCCACTTTACCTCCCAATGGAGGAGGGTGCTCCCTGCCTTCTAAGGCAGGTACCCATTCATCTACTCGCAAGTTGTTAAGGCTTTCGAACCGCTGGGTGGGTGGGAGCTGGGACTAGGGCCGGGTGCTCACCCTGGCCACGGTGGGTCTCGAACAGCCTACAGGCTGTTTGCTAGATGTTAAGGCAGGTGCTTTTGCTCCCTGCACCACCGCTCCCTCCCATCAATTGCTTCAGTGATTTAGCTCAGGTGCAGAGCCAAGGCAGCAGGAGGAAGGGACTGAGCTGAGAGCAAAGAGAGACCAGAATTGTGACAGTTAGTACAGTACAACAAAATATATCATTTGCTATAGTCTGATGGGGGAGGCAACATAGCTGCAGTTACTCAAAGCAGGAGTGAGAAAGTCTAACTCTTGCGTGCCTATTTCCAGTGTCTTCATCACAGTAACAGCCTACTGAACAGTGAGCTAATAGCTGTTTTCTATCCTCTTTCTGGCAGAGGTGAGAGAGTACAACACATGCCCCATATATGTCAACAACCCATCATGCCTGCATTAGCCTTCTATTGTTTTGAATTATTGCTCTGTTTAACAAGCTGTGCCTCTGCTTTGTTAACCTCTTCATTTTTTTTTCTTCCTTTTCTCTCTCTTTCTTCTCTGCTCCAAGGAGGCTTTTATTCTTCAAAATCAGGCCCTCAAGGCATTTCTGTCTTGTCATTCTTGAGTTGAAATGCTCCAAGGGGCCTGTCAGTCTGACTAGCGTCTTTGGTGCCTGGTAACAGGTGTCGAAGGATAGTAAATCCAACCTAGCAGCAGCACTCATGAACAATTTTCATTCAAAGCAGAAAACCTTTCCCATTGTTGAACATCAGTCTGAAGACAGCAGAAGTATGTTAAAATTGGAACACTCTGGAGACAAAGGTCAATGCCAAACACTTCTCTTCTAAGCAGAATTAAGTCTATGATTTAAAAAGGAATATACTGATAAAAGTATTTGTGCTCAAATATTTTAAAACACACTTCTCCCAACCCATTTCCATTGAAAATTATTGGGAGTTACATGAGTGGTTAGTTCATTATGACTTAAAGGTAAAGGTTTCCCTTAATTTATGTTTGACTGAATTCTTCCCTTCAATATACCTCCAGCAAGTCTGATTTTCTGTTGTTCCAGTGGGAGGTTCTACTATGCATTTAGTAATAGATACTTACTCAGGGCATTAGTGGCATACTTTTAATAATAAGCGATGTAATCCTGCACAGATTTCCCTGGAAATACATGGGGGCAAACTAAAAAAAAAAAAACCCCTTTGTTCAAGCCCCACATTTCAAAGGGGCTTCTCTGTAGTTTCCAGTGCATTCCACTATTTTTTTTTTAAATACACCTCGAAACAAATGAGCTCTCTTGTTCAGTAGCAGATTCTACTTTGTATTTCCTGGTAGATATTCAACTAATACATTTATTGGCATGCAAAGATTTTGAGCATTTTAAAAAGGCATATATTTAATAGTTTAGCAGGCATTTTCATACCGTGTGCTTGACAGGCAAAACATGCTGTTCTGGGAGCTCCAGTGAACGTAAATCACAGCAACAATGAATAATCAGAATCTGATTTAATTTATGGTCATTGTCTTCTATTTGGTAAATTCTAAATTCATGAAACTTTGCTTCATATCTTTTTGAGGCTTCCATAATCACAAATTCAGAAAGAAATAAAACTGAGAGTGATTTTAAAAAAAAATACTGACACTACTGAATACTTCAGAACAATGAAAACCTAATTTATTTCGGGTATGAATTGTTTCATGTAACTCTAGCTGGATCTTTATAAAAACAGGATATTACTTGAACTGTTTAAAAAAACTCTTTGGTCAAGAATGCTGCCAAGTTGAGTTTTAAAATATATATTTTTTTGATGTTCACATCCATAAATGATAGTTATGTCATTTACAATATTAATTTGTGGTAACTAAGTTAACCATTTTCTTTACAACAGTCCTGAAAGATACTTTGGAAGTGAGCTAGGCAGACTGCAGAAAGGATGTTCAGGACAATGTGCAAATTTATCTAAGGAAAAGTTTGCCAGGTCATTGATCTTATCAGGCAATGTCTACAGGACATTCAGAAAACAACCTACAAAACTGACTGAAATCTCTGAAAAATTTGTTTGGGAAAATTTGGATCATGTGGTCAGCACCTTCTCTCCTTTTAAATGTCATTTCTTCTCTGTCTCCAGATTGCTATACTCGGGGCAATTTCCCCCTTTCTTCTTGGAAGTGCCACATTCAGTCTTACCTTCTCCCTCAGCAAGAGATGTAGTTAGGAACCTATGTTTCTCTCACCTCTTTCCTATCAAGTATATTAACTCCTAAATAAATGTTTATCTACTCTTTAATCAGGTTGTGCACAGTTGCTATGTTAATTACCTTGCCAACAGGGATTCTGGTGGCCCAGATTAAGCACATCTCTGATTAAAGGTAGAAAGCTCACCAGAGGCTCTTGGGACAAGCAGGCAAGAGCAAAAGAACAAAGATGGTGACCTCCTGTGGTGCACAGCATGGTCACTTGATAGATAGGCTCATGGAGAACAATTATCTAATTTGGAGAGAACAAATGAAG
The DNA here is from genome assembly GCF_001447785.1 of Gekko japonicus. Taxonomy (NCBI): domain Eukaryota; kingdom Metazoa; phylum Chordata; class Lepidosauria; order Squamata; family Gekkonidae; genus Gekko; species Gekko japonicus. The sequence continues at coordinate 204,640 of NW_015173218.1, read as the reverse complement.
AGTCACCTTCTTGAAACAGGACTATGGGATGTTATCCAGGATGCCTGACCAAAAGATGATGACCTGGCAAAGCAGAGAACCTGGGAACAGAGAACAATGAAAAGGCAGGAGGGGCCATAACCACGGGTTTAACTGACTGAAATGTGTTAAGAGAACTATAGATGCCAACAGCCAAAGCTGTGTGGTGTGAGCTGGAAAGGCTGCATGCAAATTCCTCATTAAAGAGCCAGCTTTATCTACAAAATAAACTTTTCAGTACTAAAATGAAAGGGGGGGTAATTTACATCATCATCTGGATGAAATACTTGGACTGGCTGAGCAGTTGAGGAGTTTAGGAAAGGAAATTGTTGATTGGGATCTGATTGTGTTACTATTAATAAGCCTGCCAGAATCATATGAAAATATAGTGTCTCAGATTGAATCTAAGAGTAATCTGTTAATCACAGAAGTTATAAATCAGTTTGAGGAAACATGCAAACACATATAATCTGAAAAAGTCTGACAAAGAATTTAAACCAAATGCTAAACAGATGACTTTGAATGTAACTAGCAAAGGTGGGATCATTTGTCACCCCTGTGGGAAGCAGGCCACAGTAAGGGCCTTTAACCAAAAAGACCTTAACCAAAGGGCCTTTAAACAAAGTGACACGTTTCCCAGAAAAAAGATTAGAGGGAAACTCCAAACAGCCACTATTAAATAAATGTTAGATGAAGAAAAGAGACATTAAATGTTGCAGATGGTCAGTCTATAATGGCAGAAGGTATTGGCTCAGAAACCATAAAATGGAAACTCCCTAGTGGAGAGAACCAAGACATCCTTGTTAAATGTCTTTATGTCCCAGAACTGGCAAATAATCTTATTTCTGTGAGAGTACTTACAAAGAAAGGCATGATTACATCTTTTTGGAGAAAATGCCATATCAGACAGAGGGGACAGTTAATTGCAACTGGCATAGTACATTAGGATTTATTTGCTCTTGAGACTTGCAGAAAGCAAACTTTACGAGACGTTGCGATCACAAGAATTGCTCTTGGCTATGGCACAGACAGTTGGGACACAGAGACAATTATGCAATTAGCCAACTTGAACACCAGAACTTAACTAAAGGCATGCAGATGAGCAAATGTTCTGCTGAAGGAAAATGTATGCATTGCATTCAAGTGAAGGGGGTGAGACCTAATTTTAACAAAATACATGAGATGAGCCGAACACAGTGACCACTAGAGCTGATACACAGTGATATTTGTGGACCAACAAAAACTCAAACCCCTAGTGGGAATAAATATGTGTTGACTTTTATTGATGACTTTTCAAGATATATTGTGACCTACTCAATTAAAGAGAAAAGTCAACTGCTAGGAAAAAAATAAAGCATATCTGCCAATGGTCAGTAAGAGATTTCAAAGAAAGCCATTAGCAATTTGCACTGATAATGGAGGAGAATATGTGGGACATGAAATGAAGAATTATTTGGTTGAGCAAGGAATAGAGCATCTGCATACAGTCCTACACAATCCAGAGAAGAATGGTGTAGCAGAAAGGAAAAATTGCTCTCTCACTGAGATGTGCAGATGTATGGCCCTTGAGACAGAGCTACCTGACAAGTTCTGTGGAGAAGCAATCAACACTACAAAACAGATTACCTACTAAAGGTGCAATTAGTACCCCATTTGAAATATGGTATGGACACAAGCCCAGACTGAATCATGTAAAAGTGTTTGGATCAAAGGCCTATACTTACTTTCCTAAAGAAAAGCAGACCAAGATGGATCTTAGAGGAGAAGATGGCATTTTTGTAGGCTACACACTGGGATGCAAAGGATACAGAATCCTCAACCAAGAAACAGTCAAGATCTGCAATGGGGTCTACACTGATAAAAGGGAGAAATCAAGAAATAAGGAAAAAGTAGACATCAGCGAATCTACACTAACACAGAGAAATGAAGCACAGAAAACAGAAACAGTGCATCTGAGCACTATGTACAACACACATAACACACCTGCAGAACCTAAAGAACCAGAAGGGGCTGCAGAGCCTAGTGTGAGACTTGGCTTCAGAGCCCACCTCCACATCAGGCCAGCCTGACTGAGTTCTGAGAGTGAGCTTTCAAGGCCTTTATAGGAAGTGGGCCTGCCCATATAAGGGAATATAAGGCCAATAAAAGCCTTCAGACCCCACTCCGGGAGCTCAGTCTCAGAGCTCACTTGGGCTGGCCTGACCCAGAGATAGGCTTTGAAGGCATTTCAATACCTTGGGAGCTCACTCAGGTGGAGCTACAGGCTGGTTGTGGGCTCAGATGGCATTTAAATGCCTTTGGAGCTCACTTCCAGTTGGCCTGCTAGACCTGGAAGTAAGCTCTGAAGGCTTTCAAATGCCTTCAGAGCCCCAATACATGTCTCCCATGAAGTTCATGAACCTCCATGAAAAACATGGAGGTTTGTGGGTGGATCATGGGAGACTCGTTCTCCCAAACCCCTGTTTCGAGAACGACAAACCGACCTGTCTTGTGCTTGAACTGGGGTTTCTTTGGGGGGTTGTGCCCATCCCTAGTTCCAGTGCATCTCAGTGGTGCCAAGGCTATAGCACTCAATTTAGAATATTTAAAAAATTCAAGGAAGACTGCATAGTAAAAAGGGTGGGGGGGTGTGGCACTGTTTGAAATGGCCAGATTGCTTCAAAGATGGTCCATTAATAGAATGAAATTAGCTGTATGAAATTTTCATCCTTGTATCACTTTACTCTGAACTGAACCAACAACGAATAGCATCCAGTTTAAAACAGTAATGTGAAAGGGGCCTTAAAGAGTGACCAGGCCAAGGTCACCCAGCTGCATCACTTAAAGGGTGTTTGACACTGAATTTCTTCAATCCTAATGCAACATTCTTAACCATTATACTACATCTGCTTCAGAATCAGAATAAAGTTTGAGTCCAGTGACACCTTTAAGACCAACAAAGTTTTATTCAAGTTATACGTTTTTCTGTACACACATACTTCTGTTTCATCCTAAACTGAGTGGCTCTTCAGCACATTTATGGCTTCTTTCATTGGGGAGGGGAAGCAGAGCCTTCTTTCATTGGGGAGGTGAAGGTGCCCCATACTTTTCAGCTTTCAGGACAAGCCTGAGAAGTGAAACCAGTTTTATAAACCAAGTACCATAAATTAGGTATATTGTCTGATTTTGTTAAATTATGAAGACAAATTGCTCTAAAATACTAATCTTAAACAAGAGGGTGTTGCAGATGTATGGCCCTTGAGACAGAGCTACCTGACAAGTTCTGTGGAGAAGCAATCAACACTGCAAAACAGATTACCTACTAAAGGTGCAATTAGTACCCCATTTGAAATATGGTATGGACACAAGCCCAGACTGAATCATGTAAAAGTGTTTGGATCAAAGGCCTATACTTACTTTCCTAAAGAAAAGCAGACCAAGATGGATCTTAGAGGAGAAGATGGCATTTTTGTAGGCTACACACTGGGATGCAAAGGATACAGAATCCTCAACCAAGAAACAGTCAAGATCTGCAATGGGGTCTACACTGATAAAAGGGAGAAATCAAGAAATAAGGAAAAAGTAGACATCAGCGAATCTACACTAACACAGAGAAATGAAGCACAGAAAACAGAAACAGTGCATCTGAGCACTATGTACAACACACATAACACACCTGCAGAACCTAAAGAACCAGAAGGGGCTGCAGAGCCTAGTGTGAGACTTGGCTTCAGAGCCCACCTCCACATCAGGCCAGCCTGACTGAGTTCTGAGAGTGAGCTTTCAAGGCCTTTATAGGAAGTGGGCCTGCCCATATAAGGGAATATAAGGCCAATAAAAGCCTTCAGACCCCACTCTGGGAGCTCAGTCTCAGAGCTCATTTGGGTTGGCCTGACCCAGAGATAGGCTTTGAAGGCATTTCAATACCTTGGGAGCTCACTCAGGTGGAGCTACAGGCTGGTTGTGGGCTCAGATGGCATTTAAATGCCTTTGGAGCTCACTTCCAGTTGGCCTGCTAGACCTGGAAGTAAGCTCTGAAGGCTTTCAAATGCCTTCAGAGCCCCAATACATGTCTCCCATGAAGTTCATGAACCTCCATGAAAAACATGGAGGTTTGTGGGTGGATCATGGGAGACTCGTTCTCCCAAACCCCTGTTTCGAGAACGACAAACCGACCTGTCTTGTGCTTGAACTGGGGTTTCTTTGGGGGGTTGTGCCCATCCCTAGTTCCAGTGCATCTCAGTGGTGCCAAGGCTATAGCACTCAATTTAGAATATTTAAAAAATTCAAGGAAGACTGCATAGTAAAAAGGGTGGGGGGGTGTGGCACTGTTTGAAATGGCCAGATTGCTTCAAAGATGGTCCATTAATAGAATGAAATTAGCTGTATGAAATTTTCATCCTTGTATCACTTTACTCTGAACTGAACCAACAACGAATATTAATAAGCCTGCCAGAATCATATGAAAATATAGTGTCTCAGATTGAATCTAAGAGTAATCTGTTCATCACAGAAGTTATAAATCAGTTTGAGGAAACATACAAACACATATAATCTGAAAAGTCTGACAAAGAATTTAAACCAAATGCTGAACAGATGACTTTGAATGTAACTAGCAAAGGTTTAGAACAGTAATGTGAAAGGGGCCTTAAAGAGTGACCAGGCCAAGGTCCCCCAGCTGCATCACTTAAAGGGTGTTTGACACTGAATTTCTTCAATCCTAATGCAACATTCTTAACCATTATACTACATCTGCTTCAGAATAAAGTTTGAGTCCAGTGACACCTTTAAGACCAACAAAGTTTTATTCAAGTTATACGTTTTTCTGTACACACATACTTCTGTTTCATCCTAAACTGAGTGGCTCTTCAGCACATTTATGGCTTCTTTCATTGGGGAGGGGAAGCAGAGCCTTCTTTCATTGGGGAGGTGAAGGTGCCCCATACTTTTCAGCTTTCAGGACAAGCCTGAGAAGTGAAACCAGTTTTATAAACCAAGTACCATAAATTAGGTATATTGTCTGATTTTGTTAAATTGTGAAGACAAATTGCTCTAAAATACTAATCCTAAACAAGAGGGTGTTTGTGATTTTAATGACTATGCACTTGTCTTGCTATGAATCATTTCCTTAAACACTGTCATTAACTCTACAGTTCATCTGTCATTGGCCAAAGATAAACAAGAGGGTGTTTGTGATTTTAATGACTATGCACTTGTCTTGCTATGAATCATTTCCTTAAACACTGTCATTAACTCTACAGTTCATCTGTCATTGGCCAAAGACTAATCAATCATATGCTTGAAGCCTGGATAGATGAATACATGCATAGCCTTAGCTCATCAAGGTGATGTCTTACATTAAAGCAAAGTCAAATTTCAAGAATAAAACAAGATCTGTAGGATAGTTTCAGAGGGTAGCCTTGTTGGTCTATAGTAGAACAGTTATATTTGAGTCCTGTGGAATCAAACTTGTGTCAGTCAGTCAGTCAGCCTTTATTGGCTTAAAACAATACCTTAACTCAAACTTGTGTGACACAGTCTGCAACAGGAAAGTAAAACAATATTAAATGGTATTAATATAATGAAAAGAATAGCTGACAGAACAAAAAACAATAGATAGAAAGAGTGGAAGAAGTTAAAAGACAGAAAGTGAGCACTAATGCTTAATTTACTCCAATATAAACTACAGAGCGGAGCTGCGGTGGCTCAAGTGGTTAAGACGCTGAACTGCAGGCTGTGGAAGGTCGGTAATTCAGCAGTTCGAGACCCGAGTGTGCCGCATGACAGAGTGAGCTCCCGTCTCTAGTTCCAGCTCCTGCCAACCTAGCAGTTCGAAAGCAAGAAATTGCAAGTAGATAAATAGGTACCACTTCAGTGGGAAGGTAACAGCGCTCCGTGCACCTTGGTGTTTAGTCATGTTGGCCACATGACCACAGAAATGTCTTCGGACAGCACTGGCTCTTCGGCTTTGAAACGGAAATGAGCACCGCAAACCTAGAGTCGGATTCGACTGGCTTTCAAGCAAGGGAACCTTTACCTTTACTAAACTACAGTGGTTCTAAGAAAACTACTAGTAGAAGTACAAAATACTTCAGAAAATAACTGTGAACAAGGATGGTTCCCCCAATTCCTTTAAAACCAGGATGATGTGGTTGGAGCATCCAACTATCATCTAGGGGACCCATGTTTGAATCCCCATGCTGCCATAGAAGCTTGCTACATGACTTTGGGCCAAACATACTCTCAGCCCAACCTATATCATATGATTGTTGTGATGATAAGATGGGAGATAGGAGAATGATGTAAGCTGCTTTAGGTCTCCACTGGAGAGAAAGCTGGGGTAAAACAAATAAATAGAATGCCTTTTATGCAAGATAATCTTACTTGCGATACATTGCTAGTCTATCACAATCTTTTATATATATATGAAAGAAAGATCCAACATTCTGTTTATATTTCCAACAATCATTTGACACATTAGGATAGAATTTCGCTAATTTGTCTGGTGTCATATACCATCTATAAAACATTTTATATATTTTTTTCTTTATATGAAATTGCTTTGGTATATTTATATTTGTTTTCCATATTTTAGACCATTGATCTAATTCAATATTATGTCCAAAATTTTGTGCCCATCTAATCATTGCACATTTAACCACCTCATGTTGTGTTTTCATTTTTAATAATGTCACATACAGTTTTTTAATAAGTTTTTCATCAGTATACAGCAATATTTCATCCAGTTCCATAACCTTTTCATAAAAACTCATTTGTTTATCCTTACCATATCTGGATTCTAGTTGGGCTCTTTCCCACTACCTCAGTTCAGTATCTTGTTTCCGGTTTGCGGTGTGCTAGCTTCAGATGGTCCCAAGAGACTCTCCTGAGGAACCGCTGAATCTCCAGGTATCTGAGTGGGGTCTGGGGCATTTCAGATCTCATTGAGTCCTCTTGGAGGGAGGTTCATTGCAGGGAGCTTGATCCGGGCGCTGTCGTGTGTGGCGGCACGCAAGTAGACCTCAGATCACTCCGACGCAAGAACCTAGGAGAGAGCATTCAATGGCTGCCATTGAGTGCCGAGGCGTGATCAACCGGCTTTGAGGAGTTTTTCCTACCAATTTAAAGAAGGAAAAAAACCTGTTCTACAGCACCGTGAGTAGTCTATCACAATCTTTTGTGCTCTGGTGACTGGTGACAAACAAACCACACCTCTTCATAAAATGTGTTTTTTTGTTAATTACTAATGACAGTTCCTATATTTATTAGAAAACAGAAGTGCAATACAAAACAACAATAAAGTATAAAAATGTTGGTATTCAACGCCTTAGTTAAAAAAACAACAACATCAGCACACTTATACTTCAGAAATGGATAAGGGCAAAATACAGTGTATAGGCAAAAATATAACAATGTCTTCAGCCAATTATATGATGACGGAAATGTTCATCAAAATTACCAAGCAAACATTAACATTCAGCTGATAACATGGTGATGATGGATAGCTATCTGAAATTCATTTTGAAGCTCAGCTTCTTCAGAAAAACTCCCAAGCAGTTTGTAGTCTCTTGCCTGCTTATTCAGTTATCTTGGGTCATTGCAGCAGTTATTCAGAGGCCAATAAAATAAAATAAAATAAAAATCAACAGTTCTGTGTGGGCACAGTTACACCATTAGCAGAGACTGAATTTGAATTCTTACAAAGATCAGGCAGCTATTTCCAGCTGCTGACACTCACTACTTCGCATATAAGACTGCAAAAAACATACAGCCTATCTCATCAGTTTCTTCAGTGTGGTTGTTTGCTTCGGTGCTGGTTTCATGTGTCTGTAAGTGAAAGCGTGCAAGGTGGGAGGCAGGGAATGATGAATCCTCATCTGCCACTGCACCTGCTCAGCAGGTGATTCCCCCCCCCCATTTTTAAGGTGGGTCTCAGGTTTAGGGTTAACAAGCCCCTGGCTGGGGCAGGAGATTCTCCACCCCAAGCCCTTGTTGTCCTCCAGTGCTTCAAGTGGTAGTGGGGTTTTTTTTGAAAACCTCATTGGCATTGCAAGTATGATGATATCACTTCTGGGAAAAATACAGAAACTAAGTAAAGCACCTAGGGGTTGTTGGATGGTAAAACCTAGCGCTACTGTCACCACTTCTGTGTTTTCCCTAGAAGTGATGTTATCCCACACTTGCTGCTTCTCCCCGGCATATGTTCCTGATTTTCAGCAGGGTTGTCCAAGTCACATGCTAAATGCAAGCTGTATTGGGGTCTCCCCTACCTACCCTTCGTTTAATGTATCATCTAATCATACCCCTAGTTTCTGGCCCTAGGTAAAATGATGCTTACAGTAGCTGTTGGTGACAGAATCTGTCACCTGAAAGGGGCAGAACCTGAAGGGGGGAAATGGCATGGGATCTGGCTTCTGCAAAATGTGTGCTAGTTGGTGGAGAAGAGAATAGAGAGCAACAAGGGGGGTTCCATAAGTGATACTTCATGTCCTGGGTGTGGGGTAGCAATACTTTACTTATCAAGAAGCTATTGTGTGTGATGCAATTTCATATTCACCTTCAGAGGGATGTGCACCAGGAAATTAGAAAATATAATTGTGTGTGTATGTAAGTGTGTGTGAGAGAGCTAGGAAGACAGGGAGGGGGAGATTAATGTTAATTGCTAATGATAAACTGCTATCAATAGCTCACATTGTTGCCAACCAGCAAGCATAAAACTAACCTCTTTTCAGTTTATCAGGAAACAGAATCTAGCCATGCAGTCCTAAGCAGAGTCACACCATTCTCAACTCATTGACTTCAATAGAAAGATATAATTTTGCTTGGAATAACCCTGAAAGCCAGCCAGCCTTTTTAAAAAGCTGTATATATTATATCAACAAACACTTTTGTGCTGGGCTTTCACCCCTAGCATGTGTAAAAACCGCTGGGCTCTTCCCCTTGTCCCAGATTTGCCACCAGGCTCTGTATGCACTCTGCTATAAGTAATGCTCAGGTTCCAGAATTGTTGTTGTTATTTTGTTAGCCAAATTGCCTTTATTCTGACTGATATTTAAGGGATTTAAGATGTACCATGAGGCAATAGGCAAATAAGGGAACAAGCACCAGTGTATACAGGGGTCCCCTTTCTTCCTGGATCACCAGAAATAGACTCAAGGGCAAGCTTCAGTATAAAATGGTTTTGTTTACTGAAGGTATCTCACAAGCATACAATAATTCAAACACACTCACAATTATAGAGATCTAGGAAACTTAGATAGGAGATGATCGCTCATTCGCATTAGCAGGATGATCATTGAGGGGCAATACTTTACCTGTCCGGGGCGGGATGAAGTGATCCTTGGAAAAATAAAGGAGACTATAGGGTAATGGGGTTGTGCCCTGAACTGGCAGAGGCATGTGGAGACTCTGGCTGTGCAAACTGAGAGTTGTGGAGTTAGGGTGGGTATAGGAGGAAGGGAGAGAAGAGGGAGAGCCCGTGCATGGTGAGTTTCCCTCTTTTATAAGGTGGCAAGAGGGTTGGGCTAGGCTGGCCACATCCTCTGGCACACCTCCTATCAGTCCGTCCCAAAAATACACTAATTGGATCTGGGTTCAAGGGAGAAGGGTCTAAGCGGGGTGGTCAATATTTAGATCTAGTAAAAACTGGTCTGGACAGTGGCACCTGAAGGGTTTATGACTCATGTGGCCATAGTCATTGTCATGGACATTCTTTGATTGTCTGATGGCGGCTGTTTCAGCTAGGTGAGGCTGGGTGGGGGGAAGGGGATGTTGTCTGCGTGCAGAGAAGGAAACTCAGCATGGAGTTTGAATCCTTTTTTTCTTGGCATGGCATCTGCCTGACTTTCAGTGCTTCATGTGGTTAGGGAGCTGGTCCATCTTACAGCAGGTAAGTGGGTAAATAATCCCTGAAACCATTGTACATCATCTCACAGGAAGGCTTCCTTCTTCTGTGTGTGTGTAATTGGCATCATCTTTGGATCACTACACAGTTCAGTCCCTTTTTGCACACTACTGGCAAAGTCCAAGTCTTAATAATGCTAATAAGCGCCTTGCAGGGCAACAATTTCACAAGCTGGCAACATTAAAAGTGATGAAGATCTCTCCCTTTCTGAGGTGACAGTAAGGTCTGTGATGGGCCTGCAGGCTAACAAATTGCATTCAAAGTCTCACCATGAACCTCAGTATAATGAGAGCCCATACCCATATGCCATATTAAACTAAGATATGACAACAAACAAACAGCATGAGATACTCATGAATTGGATCGGTGCACTATTGCAGAACCATCAGAATCGAACTGCAGATCAAGCAGAAAAATGGGATGAAGATGACTGGTCTCTCACTAAGAATGCCTGGCTCAAAAGCTTAGAAAGATTTTATTTTTTCCCCCTCCTCTGTCCAATTCTGTTCTGAACAGCTTGTCTTCATTCCAATAAATAAAAAATTAATTACTGATGAGGGTAATGACTTTCTTTTCCAATTTACAGCAAGTGAATGGGGAGAAAATGTGTATCCTTTGGTGATTACTGAGTAGAGTGCAAAGGAAAAGTAGAGCATGTAGACCAACGTGTCTGTTTCTGCTGGAATATGATTGATATCCTACCATGGAAGAAATTATTTAGCTCTTGGACCCCTGTGAAGTGTCAGAAATTGTCTGTGGATTTTTTTCTCTCGCCCTCCCTTACCCTAGAATAATAACGATCCCCCTGAAATGTTAACTGAACCAATTTAAGTCTTTCTATAGCCTTTGTATGTCAGTCTGATGAGCAGCTGCATTCTTGATCCTGAACCCATTATTCTGCCCTTTCATTATAATATGACTTGTTATTGCAATGACTTCCTTGACAGAATTGAAGAATTTGGGTCTGCAGGAGCACTGCAGTGAAGTTCATAATTGAGATGCTTACCTAGACTTTTGTATTTTTGATCAGGCTTAACTTCAGAAGGGCAATAGCCGAGTTAGCTTAATAATAGCCGGAAGGAATGCCTCTAATCTAATTGGTCACAGGGCATATATCACCAAAACCAATTTCTTTAGAATTAAAAGGTGCTTGTGGGTACAGGAGAATCTTGGAAGTTGCCCAGGGATTTGGTGTGTGTGTGTGTGTGTCTAGGGAGAGAAAGTGTTAGAATGTTTTCCCTTCTATAGGCAGCAACCACACTGAAGTAATTTCTGAAACACACTGATAAGCTTTGCCTTTGAATTTACATTAAAGAGCTCAATAGTTGCTACCTGTGAGAACAGCTCATGATTCTAAACGGACTTGTGTCCTGTAGAGATTAAGGACACAGGCCTCCGGGAGATTAGCACGTCACTTGGTTTAAGTGACACCCAATCCATTTTATTGACATCGGCTCCATCCTGCAAAACAAGCACTTTTTGAGGGAAACATAATGAAAATTTTGTGTGGCTTTATGGGCCAGCATATAATGGCTTTTCACAGGCTGTTGCTAGCTGCTGTTGGCAGGATCTGTAAATGAAACCAACAGCACTTGTTTTAGGTGCCAGGCTGGCACATGCCACTGCATACTAATAAGGTCGAGAATGCCCCAAGAAGCATTACATTACTTTTTAATTTTACTGAAGTCATGCTGTGGACTGAGGACATTAAGCTTCATTCATTGCATTTCTCTGTATTGTTATCATTCCTATTTCTCCATGGTATTCAGTTGCATGGCCATGGAGGTCTCTGATTTGATTTCTAAATGTTTGGTTTTCAATAACTTGCATTGGAGGCCAGAGCCTGTAGAAGGGGAATCAGTTTGCAGGTGAAGAGTTCTCTTGTAGTTCTTTTAATGCCCTTGTAATCACAGAAACTGATCAGGATGCCTGCTGGCTACATACCGGCAATTGGAATAATTATTGAATTGTATGTGGTTTTCAGGATTGGGAGAGTTGACATGTCTGAAAACATGTCCACCAGTTACCTTAACTCCATTATGGTACTGAGGAGAAAACAAGGTTTTGTTTAGACCCTGGAAAATAAATTTGCCATTCTTTCTCTTGTTTGTGTTCTGCTACATAAAATGCACTGTATGTGTTGTGAGGTTGTTGTAATACATGACGATGGGTTACATCGGTATGACATGAAAACTGAATACTAATATACATGAAATGCTCAAAAAACAAGGAAAAGAAAATACCACACCCATAACCTGGTTCATTTCACAAACTGTTAGCTGAAACTGAAATTTATGTCTTCCATCAATGAAAACAAAATGTAAATCTTTTAGGGATTTTTAAAAATCCCAAGTGTTTTCACTTGAGCAGCAATAAAAAACATTTTAAAAGTGATGTTAGAAACTGATATCATTATTACTAGAGTGGGACTTTGATTTACTTCTTTTTGGCTGTGATCACATGCACTTTTAGATCTGACATAGGTGCGAATGCCTGACGGATCTAAAGAGCACGATCAGACAGCAACATCTGGGAAGTGTCCCACAGTCATTGGCAGCCCATGCTGCTCTGCCACAGAAGCAGAAGTTTAAAGACACCGGGGAAAGTCCAGCTCTAATGGCTTCCGATGGGCCACGGACAGACTTGCCCCTGCCTGATCATGCAAGTATGCTCTCATGCTGTTGGGAAGGTCTGATCATGTCATCCTGGCTCAGCACCATCCCCCCCCTTTCACAGTATGCGCATCATTGCATACTCCATAGGGAGCCCTCAGTGCAGAAATGAGATTTCTCATTTAAGCACATGGGAAACAAATGGCCAAAAAAAACCCAACTCACCTGCAGTTGTGTCTGATCAGGGCTGAGCCTGCAGCTTGAAAGAGCTGTGTGATCTTACAACTGTGTGTCAAATTCCTCCAGAGGATATAGCCTCACTTCCCCTCTGCCCCAACTGGCACATGTGACCACAGCCTCCGTGTATCAAAACTGCTCCCCTTATCCTTCATTTCATATAAACTGTGAAATATAAAATAAACTTACAACAGGATTGGCAAAGACAGAAAATTTCTAGATACCCAAAATGACTGTACTTTGGAAGAGTTGGTCATGGAGCTGTACACAGACCAGGTGACCCTAGACTTAGTTTTGGGTGGAGGTTAGGATATGGTAAGTGGAGCTGCGGTGGCTCAAGTGGTTAAGACGCTGAACTGCAGGCTGTGGAAGGTCAGTAGTTCAGCGGTTCAAGACCCGGGTGCCGCAAGATAGGGTGAGCTCCTGTCTCTAGTTCCAGCTCCTGCCAACCTAGCACTTCGAAAGCAAGAAATTGCAAGTAGATAAATAGGGACCACTTCAGTGGGAAGGTAACAGCGTTCCGTGCGCCTTGGTGTTTAGTCATGCCAGCCACATGACCACGGAAACGTCTTCGGACAGCGCTGGCTCTTCGGCTTTGAAACGGAGATGAGCACCGCAACCCTAGAGTCGGATTCGACTGGCTTTCGAGCAAGGGAACCTTTACGTTTACCTTTTAGGATATGATGCAAGATGCCAGTGTTGCTGAACCAACAGGTGATAGTGCTTACACTGCTAAGAACTTCAACATTTATGTAAATGGAAAGTTGCTGCAGAAGTCCAAGATGACTACATTTGATTTCAGAAGAGGAAATGTTTGATTTGAAAAAAATGAAGGAACTAGTCAAAAGGAAGCTGAGCAAGCATTAGAGATATAAATGAATTAAATAAATGTAAAGCTACAGTAACTTTGCATGGTATAATTAATTTCAGAAATCTTCCTAGTTATTTCAGGACAAATGGAAAGCAGAGCAGAACCTGTTGGTTCAGCAATATGGAACTATATAACTATGTGTTGGAAAGTGACATCAAGTCACAACAGACTTATGGTGACCCAGAACAGTTTTCAAGGCAAGAGATATTCAGAGGTGGTTTGCCAATGCTTGCCTCTCCATCATGCCCGTGGTATTCCTTGGTGGTCTCCCATCCAAATACTAGCCATGTATGTATATGTATGTATGTAAATATGGTGTATAAGAATGAGTCAGTCTTATGAGTGCTATATTTGATAACAGTTGCAGTTTTTGGAGAATTGCAGCCATCTTACCAAATGGTCAAAAGCACTCTTCACTACAAGACCAGAAAATAGTGGAAGGCTTTGTGTTCTAGTGTTCAGGGGAGGCTGAATGTCATCAGTGATGAGGATTTATATTCCCACCCCCCTGATGCCAACTGCTCTCATGTAACAAGACAAGCTGAATAACGAAGATGTAGTCAGGTCTGGAATCTGTTTCAACAGCCTCACACACATCTAATCCCTAGTTAGGATTAGCCACTGATCACTGGGATGATGGAATCACTGTTGTGATACATGTGTCTATACTTTGTTACCCCAGCAGTCCCACCACCCCCACCATATCTCACACAGAAAAACAAACAAACACTAAACCACATTTGGCCTCCCCATTGTTCAAATATCAGGTCAGTAATGGGTGGCTGCAAACACAAAACCCACACGATTAAAACATGGTCTGTAGAGATGTAGACAGAGGGATTGCTATGTCTATATAGTTTGTTATATGTGTTAAGATTGCTTCTTAATATATATTATTTCTATTTGCCTTAATGTATTCATAATTCACCATGGAAATATGCCATTATTATTATGAAATTTGAATTGAGTCTGTGATAGAATGTCTCTGATATGAAAGTAAGATAGAGATTTGGTTATTACCAGTAGAAAATTCCTCATCTGATGCACACCTTACTTTACATATCCACCTAATGTAAACTATTGCAAGATGCAATCTTAGCTTCATTTACAGGCCAATTCATTTTAATGTCAGAAGTCAAAGTGTTAAAATACAGTAGCACACACAAGCACAGAAATGACAGAATTTTGAAGAATCTGTCAAAGGAAAAGCTCCCCTGATGATGTCTGACAGTCTCCAAAGGAAATATAGAGTAGAAGGAAGAGTCGAAGAGTTTCAAAAGAGCAGTGTTGAATTGTTGAGTGCAGAAAAAAGTAATGAGCACAGTGAGACAAATCTTTTATTTCTCTAGAATTTTTGATTGTCCAGATCCAGTCATATTGTGCCTTAGAAAGAGGAGGAAGTATTTGTTCTACAGCTTTAAGTCCACAGAACTATGGCTCTAGTTTTGATGAGAAGCACTGGTGTTATGCGGTGTCTTCCATAATATACTGTCTGAGAATGTTTATTTACTGTGGTGTGGCAAATGCAAATGCACTTGTCAGACCTGGAATGTTTATAAGTTAGGCCGCTATAAAAGGGTGTGTGTGTGTGAAATGATAGCGATGTGAACTAAGCAAACCACTCATATATAATAGGATTGAATGACAGCAATATTAACAGTTTCCTCTCTCTTTAAAACATTGTGTGAAAAATAATGTAGAGTTCGATCCAGCCAGCTTTTTCCTTCCAATTCCACCAATTTTCTCCTCATTAGCCTCCATCCCACATAGCTTTTGATCATGCAAGTTTCATGATTCCCAAAATAGTATTTTGGTGGTCAAAGGGAGGACACTTTCTAGCTTTTTAACTACTTTAAAAACTGCTTGTAACCAACCACTAAGAACATTGTCCATTTGTCATGAAACCAAAAGCAAAATGCTCAGGTTGTCACAGGAAAACAAAGATGATTCAAAAGTAGAGATGGATAAACCTGTCATTTTTTGGTACTTTTCTACCACTTATTAATTTACAAGGCCCGACTTCATCCCTCCCCTGGATTAAAAATCCCAATTGAGATGATATTTTTATGCTAGAATACAGTTGATGTTGGGGGTGGGGGAAGACATCTGCTAGTTTCTTTTTAAATTAATTACAATGTATTGCATTTTGTGATGTGGTCCCTGCTTCCCAAATTAGGAATTTTTGGTTTACTTTCCCCCATTGTTTACCCTTCTCTCTTTAGGACTAACTTGGAGGAGGAATGTAAATTTATCCTTTGAAAATCCATGATGCCTAAGTTTTTGAAGTGAGTGGACATCGTTTCTATCATGTGAACAGTGTCTCCTCCCTCCCAGAATGAGTGGAATCATGCTATTTCTTTTCTTTTAGAAAGTGACCCACTTATTCAGCAGTTAATCTGCTACTGGAGGTGCTGCTGTTAGGGTTATTGGTGAGCAGGAATATTTATCTTTAATCAAGAAATGTATATTAAAGAATTACAGTTTAGCAAAGTAGAATAGTCTGTGTTTTAAAAGACATGCTTCTTGCAATGTAAAGGCATGTAAATGATTAGCGATTGTTACTACCACTGAATATCTGTATAACTTCATTATAGAAATTACACATGTGACTTGTCACTGTTAACTTCATTAAGAAAAAATAATTTAAAAATCTTTGCTTAGTGAAATTATGGCCTATATAATGAAACAATCTGTGGTGCACAGTATTGAATATAATAACTTGTTTTCAAAATTATGTTGCAGGTCACAAGGGTCTGAGCTCTTCAGAGAAGACAAATAAAACCATATAGGGTCAGCTATTGTCCATTAGTGTCCCTATTACCATGTCAGATATGTAAAAAACCCAAAGGAATAGCCAATTAAAGCAACAGGCAATCACTTTCTGGTAACAGTGCCCCGGTCACACGGGAGTTTTAGGGCCGGAAGAGGGACGGATTGGGGGCGCAGCAAACGGGCGCGATCCCACCGCAACATCTGGGAAGCGGCGCACACCCGTCCTCGATCCAGCCCTTCAGGCCGAAAATCCACAGTGAAAACAAACCACCTACAGAGGTGGACTTACCAGAAAGGCTGCGGCAAGCGCGGCCATGGGATCGCTGGCACATCCTTCTGCCAGCGCATCTGAGGCTCCTGGCCAAACTGCATATGCGCACACATGCACAGCCGGCTGCCTCGGTCTCCTGTCGGTGGCTTCCTCCCTGGCATCTGATCGTGCCGGAGAGCAACGGCACGGCGGCTCAGGGGATCTGTGTGATCCCGCCGCTGCGTGTCTCTTTTGGTGCGGCTCTGAATAGCCGCACTTTGGCCGTGTTTTTTTCTGCCATGTGGCAGGGGCCAACAGCCTGGTAACTCTTTTTAAAAAGACATTATATGTCCTTCTCTGTTCTTCCTCTTTAAATTGACAAATAGTTGAACATATTTTATTGACAGGCTTCAACTCTCAGTATAAATGAACCCATTCAAAGCACAATCAAATTAGAACTGATGGTCTTACTCAACCCAAACCATCAAGGGCCATTTCATACAGTGTCAATGACTTTGTGAATGCCAGTGTGGTTTAATGGCAAAAAGAACAAATTCTGTTCTGAGACATGGGATTGAAATCCCAACATGTATGGGAACTAACAAAAAGATCTTCAGCATACCAGCTTGGTGAGAAATAGTGGAGGGGTGTGGGGTTCCTATCTCAAGTGACAGTTTATCATGAAATTTTATTGCAATTGATCCACTTCACTCACTAGAACACTGATGGCCAATTTTTGCATTCTAGCTGTATTTAGAGAGAAAGGAAGCAAAGAACATCTACAGAAACGTAATGATTCAACACTAATCACTATTACATCTATATAGTGGCTCAGCTATTCCAAACAGTAACAGTTTCTCATTATGTGAAGACTGAGTAGCTGTGTAGTGTTTTCTAGTGATGAGGGAGAGCTGAAGCTATTATCAGCAGATAGTCTCACACCAGCGGTATCTGACATTTCCTCTCCTTTCCTTACTAAATTTGAAATAAAAAAAACACACCTTAAGGCTCTTTTAATTTTTTTGTATTTTTTAAAAAATTATGCATAGAGTGAAATATTACAATTCGGGCAAACTCAAGTACTCTTAAATCCCATTCACTAAGAGAAAATCCTGGGAGTTGTGCTTAACCTTCCCACTGAAATAAACAGGACAAAAGGGATTAATTTAGCCAAATCATGTCTATAACATCAAAATGGGGTTATGCTTTCTTAATTCCTGTATGTCGCTCTAGCTGCATTATTATCTGACTAGAAAGGCTATTGCAAATTACATTTTAGACTGCCACCCTTCCAACTACTGAGACCTCTGAAGCAACTGGTTTGATCCAGCTGTGACAGTATGTGGCATATGAGATTATTCAGATCTCACTGAAATAACTGTAATGCAATTCAATTCAATTTGATTTATTATGATCAATGATCAGCAAAGACCTTAAAATGTTACCTATAGTTAACAGCAAAGATACAGCCAGACAGTTGATACAGATATATATATATTTGTAAATAAGAAAGTGAAATGGTAATGAATGATTTCAGGAACAAAAAGCATTTTAGAACTAAAAAAAAATATTTTGCGAACTCAGGCAAAGTACTCATGCAAGTGACCAGTGGACACAAGATATTTGCTAGCATGATTCTACTACCCATTTTACAGCATCATCACATCTAAGTTTGGCTGCTGGTACAGGTTCCTATGTGTGTACATCACTACCATGTGGTCTTGAAGGCTGGGACTGTGTTCTGGGATCAGGATGTTAGGCCAGGTTAGCTGTATTTGATGAGGCACTATAGGAAAATTCTACAGTTTTACTGATAGAAAGTTGTCTATCCTAAGTGATTCCCATCACAATATCTGTCTGCTAAAACAACTAGATGTTCAGAATAAAACCATGCTGATCTCTTTGTTGTGTTAATGATCACAATGAGGAGAAGGATGCATGCTGTGAGCAGCATACACTTTTAATGCTACTGCTGTCATGAATACTGTGAGTTCAAAATAATTGTCTAAACAGCTGCTTCATGAAGCACTTATTTTAAAAAAAGAAAAGATGTCTGGCTTGCTGCAAAGATAGGAAAGGTGGCAGAAAGCCTGTCAGATAACCAGGAATAGAGGTTATAAACCAATGAACATACCATTAAAAGAAAACGTCACCTCTTCAAATTAAGTGGGACTATAGAACAAGGTCAAGCAATGAGAGCATATTTCAAGAGAATAAGTAAGAGGTGGAGGAGGAGGATAAGGAAAGGAAGGGAATGTGTGATGTGAATTCTCAGCCAGATGATATGCAGGATTAAAAATAAAATAAAAACCATTTGTTATCAGATATATTTCTAAAAAATAAAATATGAATTCAAAAAGAATAAGGGGAAGGGTGCCTTAAATATGGATGATATAGCTACAAATGTCACTGGCCAATGGTCACATATCCTCTGTATGTACTGCTTGTTCAGTTACTATATACAATTAGAGCTATATTTAGACCCATGGGGATTTCTACTGTAGAAAAGTAGTCTGTGAGTCAGATCTAAGCATGAAGGCATCAGATAGATTTGTAAAAGTGAGCCAAAACTGAACTAATAGATACCTTTCAATTTACACCATCAGGTAAGAAGGTGGAATAAAATGAATGAACTGACTAGTTGTAAGGCATTAGAAACAGGACCCATTAGTTAGTTAGGGTTGCCAATGTCCAGCTGGGGCCTGGAGGTCTCCCAATGTCATGACTGATCTCCAGACTACAAATGATTGCTTTGGAAGGTGGGCTTTATGGCCTCATAACTCACTTGAGGTCTCTCCCATCCTAAAGTCTGCCCTCCCTAGGCTTTGTTATGCCCAGGAGATGTAAGATACTTTGAGGCTCACCCAGGGGTTCCCAAAGCTCTGGGAATAACACTCTT
>NW_015173218.1:177443-185087 GCF_001447785.1 Gekko japonicus | reverse complement strand
TCCCAGGAAAAAGGGCCATAAAATGCTCAAATTGCCAGCTGAGTTGAGAATAATTTTTGCAGAGATAACTATTTGCCCAACAGCCAGGAAGGGGCAAGATGGATACCAACTGCAAAACACAAGGTAGGCAATAAAACCTGTGAGGCATGTGCTCCAGAAAGGAGTGCCAGGATCCCATGAGGGCATCAGTTCCCAAACTCAGGATTGGGTAAGGGACTTTCACCCAGCAGGAGCAGGAAAGGTTAAAAGATGTGAACACCCTGGTAATGATGTTCAAGCACTGGTTCAAATGTTTGTTCCAGCTGCGCAAGCGAGCCATTGTTCAAGTTCTGTGGACCATGTGGTTCTTATTCCAACCCTGTTTCTGAGAGGGATGCTGAAATAATGACTGTAACTCAAAGTTAGACTAGAAAGGGTGGTTTTATTTTGTTTCTTAGATCTGCAATAATCCTTTGTGTATGGTATCAATTTTCCATCCATTTTCCCTATGTAATTTGCTCTAATATGGCAATAATCCTTTGTGTATGGTATCAATTTGTGTATGGTATCAAAGTGAACCATTTTCCTTCAAAGAAAGCAGAATATGGCCCTGATCTGGATAGCTCAGGCAAGTCCGATCTCATCAGATCTTGGAAGCTAACCCTGGCAAGTATTTGGGAGGGAGACCTCCAAAGAATCCCATGGCTGGGAGGCAGAGACAGGCTGCCAAGGCCACTTCTCTGAACATTCTCCATGCCCCAGTAGGAGTCACCAGAGGTCACCATGACTTCCAGGCACAGGCACATAGATAGCACCTAAGAACGCCCTGAGGAGAGGGAACAAGAAGAAATTCGTAGGGTATCTACTGGCACCTCTAACAGATCCTGCAAGTTGGCTGGAGGAGCACCCAGTTCCACAATACTGTTAAAACTAAGGGGATGCTGTACTGAACTATAGCTGCATGGGAGGCTCATGTAAATTGCTTCACTTTGCATTTTCTACAGGAAGAATGGATTAGAAACATAACAAGGAAATGAAACAAAGCATGTTTATGCAGGGTTTATATTACTGGCTTTCAAGAAAGGGAAACCTTTACCTTTATCTTTTATATTAAGTAGTTGTTGACTTTAACATTTTATGGTTTTATTATGTGCAATACAGATTGAAATCTGGCAGATGAAGCTTTCCTGTCACGGCATCTCCAGCATCTGCTGTTAAAGACTCAGGATCAGTGTTCCCTCTAAGCTGAGTTAGTGTGAGCTAGCTCACAGTTTTTCAGCTTCCAGCTCACACATTTTTGTTGTAGCTCAGGCAGGATGGCTCCAGAGCAAACTAATTGATGCAGGAGCCAAATCGCTCGCTCACAACTTTCATGCCAGTAGCTCACAAAGTAGAATTTTTGCTCACAAGACTCCACAGCTTAGAGGGAACATTGCTCAGGATCCTTATTTTTCCCTCCTACACTTCTGGATTCCCATCTGTCATTGACTAATGCATTTGGCTGACTCTAATGTTGAGGACATATGCTGTATTTCAGCCTGGTTGATACATGCACTGTGTCAGGTGAATTGTACTCTTTGTGGCAGGGTGCTGGTGGTAGAGAAAACATGTTTAGGATAATCTATCACTGTAGAATTTGGCAAATTAGGTCTTTAGTTAATCCTGGTTCAAACAAAATGTGAAAGATGCAAATTGGGCTCAGATCATCCTTGAATGGGACCTCTATCTTAAAAGCAAGCACAGCCCAATGAAATGAACAGTATAAGTACTTGCTAAGCAACCTCATGTCCTTTGATATGACTACCAGGTCTCTCTGTGTGTGTTGCATATCTTCAAACACAGGCAGCAGCTTCATTTACATTTAATTGCTTCCCACAGTAGATTCTGAACAAGTGGCAGCTTCTATTATGAATAATTATTTTTGCCTGCAGTTTGCATTATGATGAAATCTCACACAAAAGCTGCAATTGCCAGTGGAGTGCAGCTATTTAAAACCACATGCTTGAAATAAGCAAGGATACTTTTAATAAATGGGAACATCTCAATTCATATAAGTGGGCCAAACTGGATGTACCATGCCCTATATGCACTTGTCATGACTTACATATACAATTAGATGTAATAGGTGAATATTCACACTGAGAATCCGGCCCTACCTGCAGCCGACATAGTCAGCTGCAGGAGGGCCACTTTTGCCTCCTCGTAAGGAGACAAGTCAGTCAGCTGCAAAGTGCAGCCGGGTTCCTGATGGGGGCAGAGCCAGCACCTCCTTAACATCTGGCTGCGCCCCTCCCAGTTCAGTCATTGTCTTGTGCTCGGAGCTGTTGGAGCAGAGGTGGAGCAGGTTGCAGCTTTCTTCTAGGCCTAAGGCCTTGCTTGGGGAGAAAGTGGCAAGTGGCGAGTAGGAGCCTGCGGTGACGATCCTCGGGTGTCAATGGGACTCTGGAGGTGGCCATCTGAGTGGCTGGGCTTCAGCTGAGGCAGCGGGCCTGGGTCGGGTGGTGGTGGCGGCACATCTGAGGTAGTGGCAGCAGTTCAGGGCGGCGATGGGGATCTTTGGCAACGGCCTGAGCAGCGGCGAGGCCTCTGAGGCAGTCCAGGTTTGGTGATGGCAGCGGCACTGCTGCAGAGGTGACAGTCCAGGAGGTGGCAGCAGGCCTCTAGCGGCAGCAGTGGCCCAGTTCTTGTTGGGTCCTGGGTCGGGGCTTCATGTTCTGGTCAGGCCCTGAGTTGGGGCCTTACAGCCTTGGTGGTGGTGGTGGCTGGGCTGACTGCCTAGCCTTAACAGTCATAGTCCTTGCCTCTAAGGGTAGAAGGTGTGGGGTACTTGCATCTTTCAGAGGCTCTGGTCAGGTGCATTCCCCCCCCTTGCCTTCACCGGAAACCCCTCCCCAGCAGCCATAGTCCTTTCCTCTAAGGGAAGAAGGTGTGGGGTACTTGCATCTTGCCTTCCCTCTGTCCCCCAATGTAGGCTTCACAGGCCTCTAGGAATTCGATGTATGTGGGGTGGCCATTTTAGGGACAGTTATTAGACAGCCATTTTACAACTATTCTTTGGGTGGCCATTTTCTGTCAGGCATTTTGGTGGCCATTTTAGGTTATATTAAATCAAAAGAGGGCACAAAAAAAGGGCAGCCATTTAAAAAAACTGTTCCAGTGGCCATTTTAAAGCTGTACTTTAGGCCGTCATTTTCCAGTAGTTCTGTAGGCTTCCATTCGATTCATTGATAAGCAATAAAACCATGATAAGGAAGGGGGCGTGGTTTCCCGTTTTTGGCAACTCACAAGTGGGTGTGCTCCATCATTGCTCTGATGTGAGCGGCCCACAAACGTGCCAATGGGGAGGGGTCCAAGTTGATCTTGGACCCCTGTGACCCTTTGTAGGAGGGTTGCAGCCTGGGGCATGAGATGTGCCACTCCCAAGGCAGAATGTCTCAGTACCTGGCATTGAGGGGAAAAGCGGACGGTTTCTTGTTTAGTCATGTGGATGGGAGTCCATTGACAAAGCACAAGTTTTGGGCTGTTACTGCCCGGGCTTTGTCCAAGTTGGGTCTCTCAGGAGTGAAGTTTGGCACTCACTCTTTTTGGATAGGTGCTGCTTCCACCACTGCATTCTTAGGCTATACCATGGCTGATATTCAGCGGGTGGGGAGATGGAAATCGGCTGCTTATAGAGGCTTCATCGTGGTTTCATTATTTTGTTCTGTAGTTCACTGTTTTTTCTTCCTAGGTGCTGTGGTCTGTGGCAGGAGGAGACGGATTCTCATCTGCTGACACAACTATATTTTTTGGGCTGGTCATCAGGCCACTAGGTTGGCCATTGGCTCCCAGCTTGGCCTTAGCCAATGGGCTGTGGTGGAGTGGAGGGGATGTCGTGGCTTACTCTGGCTGAGTCTCCTTCATCTTCTGTTTGGGAATAGAACTGGCTCTCCACCCAATGTTCTTGTAATTCATTTGGGCGGCAATGACTTGGATCTCATGAAAGGAAAGGTCCTTGTATTGCAAGCCTGGGATGACCTGAGAGTTATCCAGCATCTGTGGCCAGACACGGTGCTTGTTTGGTCAGCCATGGTTCTGTGCATGTTCTGGCAGATCACTTGGGGTCCCAAGGGGATCAAGAGAGCTTGGCGAAAAGCCAATGGGGAGTTCAGGAATATCCTCAAGTCTGGGTTGGGTCAGTATCTGCTCCAGCCCCAGATCTGGCTTGATTGTCCGGCACTGTACATGGCTGATGGCATTCACCTCTCCGGAATGGGGTATTATATTTTCTTACAGGATTTACAGCAAAGGCTTTGTGTAGTTTTAGGTATCTAAGTGGGTGCAGGGGCCTAAGCAGAAGCTTGACGCTTGTGCTGGCAGGGTTATATATTTGAGGGGAGATTATGTGGCTTGGTAACCACAAATCAACAACCCTGTGGGAGTATAGGGTTCTGTCAGGATCATCCCTGTGGTCATGCAGCCAGGGATGAGAAAGGCAGACTGCCTTTGGGGATTGCCAGGATGGATCCTTTGTGCAGGTCATGCAGTTGTATTGGAGGGATCCTCACGGCAGATCCCATTGCTGGGCTGGCCGGGTGCAAGCCATGTACAATTGGCTACACCCAGGGGCAGGTGCATTGTCCATTATACGGCAAGGATGGGGCTGGTGACTTTGCCACTGTTTACTGTTTGCCCTTGCTGTTATTATGTAATGTAAAGTGGCCCTTATTTTCCCAACCTATGGTTGTCTGACTCTTTCTTCCATCGGGGGGGGGGGCAAAATAGTGATTGCTCCTTCAACAGACTAACATTTATGGTTAAGAGGTATTTGTCACACTCCTGTTCATTACTTATTGGTTAGAACATACTTGGATGGATTTTTATATAAAGATTCTTCTGAATTTCTCTAATTGAATTTCTCCATAGATTTTGGCGTTCCAAATTATTCAGGTTTTTTCCCAACTGGGAAATTTAGCTGTTATGTCACTTTAAAACAAAAATCAGGATTTTGTATAAATCATAGTGTGTGCATGATTTGCTACCATTTTCATTTCTTTCAATTCCTTCATGCATTTTCTTCCTCTGTGAAGTACCAAGACACACACACACACACAAAAGCAACCTTGACATGATTGTATGTTTGACTATGGCAAGGTCATTTTTCTGTCCTTTCCAATGTGCAAAACAGCACATACACATCGGTAAAACACTGCACAGAAAGAACCACATGTAAAATTGCATGAAGTTTTATATGTGTATCTGTGCATTGATAACAAAGAGGTAAGAGAAATATACAAATGAACTGAAGGAACTGAAAGCCGCAGCATATTTTAGTTATGTTCTAGAATTATTTTTGGAAATTATACTATGATCGTGAATGGAATACTATTTTCATTAGGATTTTGTGGGAATCTTAGCTGGCCATTTTCTTAGTGACTAAAGAGGCACGGGGACCTTTGAAACGGAAGCAACCATGTTTTTACAATATTATGATGTTATAACATCAGTGCTTATAAACACACATACAAAAAAAATGGAAGTTCCTTCATTGAAGAGGCACATGGCAACACGTAAGGGTGCTTCATAATTATTGAATAACACTGTTATGAATCGGTGTACCCAGGTTGAGGATGGCCAGCCATTTTCTTAGTTGGCAACTAAGGAGTAGTGGGGGACCTTGAAATGGTAGCAACTATGCTGTTCCCCATGATACATCCAGCCTTTTTGTTTACACTGTTATGAAGTTATAGCATTAGTGTATACACACACACACACACAAATACAAAAGGAGTTTCCATTGCTGATGAAGTACATGACAACACATTTGCTGTTCCCCACGATACATCCAGCCTTTTTTCACAATGTTGTGATGTTATAACATTACTACACCTACCTCGTTGCTGACAAGGTACATGACGATACAGCCACACAACCCCTTTTCGAAGGAAGTGTGGAACACATGGGAGGATCAGATCTGAATTCAAGAAAAAAAATCCCCTAAATAAATGCCCTTTTGCAGAAGGGGGTGCCACAAAATTGCTAGGAAAGAACAGCAACACTGAAGTGCAGAAAAGTTCCTCCAGTAAGAGAGGAAGCATAGTGGGACCTCAAAAACTGATCTCAGCACAGACAAGTATATATGGGCAAGTGACCCCCGGTCACAAGCTGTGTGAGATAAAGTTTCAAAGAACTAGCACTATGTGAGATAAAGTTTCAAAGAACCAGCAATCTGAATTGAAGCAGATTCTCTGAACTGGCAGCATAGACATTTTCTAAATAAATACAACGAGCCCAGAAATAAATAGGCAGACAGTACAGTTGTTTTGACGGGCAAGATATGTTCTTTAAATGAAGTCCAAATCAGCAACCTGGATTGCTACATTTTGTACCAATTAAAACTTGTCACATTTTGTACCAATGACAGCTTCCAACATGTCAGCCTTCCCACATAATGTGCATTTCAAAGAAAGGCTACAGCTGGTGAAGCAGCCAAAGTAGGTTTAAAGTGTAATATAGGAGACTAGGAATAAGGCCCGTTGTGGAAATAAATACAACGAGATCTAGAAAGAGGCTTTGGGTGGGTGCCCTGGCCGTGGGCACTCAGCGTCAATTTTCTGTGGTGACCTCTGCAGGATATAATGACACAGAGCTTACTGTTTTCTCCAGGAGGACTGATCTCTACCATCTGAAGAGCAGTTGCAATTCTGAGTGATCTCCAGCCCTCCCTTGGAGATTGGCAAAAATGGTTCCCCAAGAGGAAATGGCTGGTTTGGAAGGTGGAGTCTATGGCATTGTATCTGTCTGAGGTCCCACCCTCCTCAAACCCCACCCTCTCCAAGCTCCATCCCTCAAATCTCCAGGAATTTCCATACCTAAAGTTGGCAAATTTATCTCCTCCCCTCTCAGCAGCCTCTTCCTAGGCAAAGTTCTGTCTTTCTCATTAGTGGAGAGCAAAGCAGTTTACTTCATTCTCCTCTTCCACTTCATGATTTGTACAGCAACCCTGCAAGGTAGGTTAGGCAGAAAGTCTGGGGCTGGTCCAAAATCACCCAGGCAGCTTCCATAGGGAGGCTCCTGCTAAACAGGAGCAAGTAGCCAGGGCTAGTGAAGTAATGCCAGTCAAGAGGCATGAAGTCACCCTGAGAGTGCTGGCAGGCCTAGAGTTGCCAACAAAGACAGATTGATGCAAAGGAGGATGGGAAAGTCTCCACATCTCCATTTTGCCTTAAATTGGTTTTGATGCCAGCTGAGTGAGAAAATGCCAGAGGCTCTGGGTGGGTGCCCAATGGTAAATGCACCAAACAATTCCTAAAGATTTTCCAAAACACTACTCTGTTGATACATTGGAACACTTTGAATTAGCATCAGAGCTTTAAGAGCTCTCCAGCTGTCACCTGGAGACTGGCAGCAGCTTGTTTGGAGGGTGGGGAGTATGGCATTGTATCTGTCTGAGGTTCCCCTCTTCCTCCTCCTCCTCAGACCCCACCCACAGCAGGCTTTTTTCCCTGCAGTGGGAACAAAGCTGCTGACATCATTATCCTCTCCCCTGTATGATCCGCACAACTACCCTATGAAGGTATGGTAAGGTTGAAAGTGTGTGAATGGTCCATAATCCCCCAGGCAGCTTTTAAAACATGAACCTGGGACCTGCACACCATCCTCTGAAGCGCTCTCTGTGGCAGTAAT
>NW_015173218.1:159274-175939 GCF_001447785.1 Gekko japonicus | reverse complement strand
CAGTGGAAACCAAAGCTGCTGACATCATTCTCCTCTCCCCGTATGTTCCGCACAACAACCCTGTGAGGTGTGTTAAGGTAGAAAGTCTGTGAATGGTCCATAATCCCCCAGGCAGCTTTTATAACATGAACCTGGGACCTGCACACCATCCTCTGAAGCGCTCTCAGGTACATATCTGTGGCAGTAATGGGGTGACTGCTGGCACCTTTTCCTATCATTTTTTGCCTTGTGGTATTCTGCTTGTGTTGCAATCTGTCTTTTTTGTGCTGTGGCATGGTTGTGTTGTTGGGTTTGTTTCTTTTGAAAGGGAAGTGATGTGTTGTGGGTGAGGACATATTTTACCTCAGAATACACCAGGTCACTTGGCAGTGTTGTGTTATTGGTTTTTTTTTTCTATTGAAGGGGAAGTGATGTATTGTGGGTGAGGACATATTCAACTTTAGGATACACCAGGTCGCATATGCAACTGACAGTTCCAACTGTCGGGGGGGGGGAGTTTGTGGTGCGAAATGGAGTGAGGTCCAATCAGCTTCTATATGCAAATGACTTTGAAACGCTGGCCCAATCAGAGAAGAGTGGCTGAGGCTGCAGTGGGTGGGA
This sequence comes from Gekko japonicus, assembly GCF_001447785.1. NCBI lineage: Eukaryota > Metazoa > Chordata > Lepidosauria > Squamata > Gekkonidae > Gekko > Gekko japonicus. The sequence continues at coordinate 175,339 of NW_015173218.1, read as the reverse complement.
GAGAACTCAGGCAACACAGCCAGTGGATAGAGACACCTTGTGATTGACACATCATGGAGCCAACTGGTTTTGGCAAGCATAGAATGTTGCCAGACCACTACCCTTTTATATAATAGGAGAGATTTGTGTCTCCATATGTAGATCTGAATCTAGTAGGTTCCCCAAACTGCAAACAGTTTCTTCTAAAACAGGCTGACTTCTCAGCATCTGATTGGCTGTACTCTTGAAAAACAGCACCCCAGTCTACTCTATTTACAAGACATGCCTGTAAAATACTATATTGATGCCACTAATTAATTATTCATGCACTCTTTTACTTGCTTTCAAGTCCCTTCAGCTTGTAGTTATATTTTGTAGTTTCGTTAGTTATACTATGCTATGCAACTTGCAATATGTAGAATGTTGCTAGCTATGTTGAATAAAACAATTATATTCATCCAAGAGAAGAAAAATTATTTTCTAAGTGGCATTCATTTTCCTGTAGAGGGAAAATAATGCTTACCTTGTGGGGGATATTGGCAGTTTGTGTAAATTATATTGAACAGGATTTTAGGTTAACTTGTTTAGCTCTACATGACCCAATATATTAAATATATGCTCACTGAGAAGAGCTGTCGGGCAATATCTGATCTTGCATCAGTTTTTGAAAGCAATGTCATTGAAATGTTATTCCTAAGTTTTGAAATTTTAGCATTCAGTGATTATCGAACATGATTCATAATAAATAGGATTTTCTTATCTCTCCGAAGCATATCGGACGGGCAGTAGTGCATCACAGTTTTGATTTACATCCTCTTTTGGAATGTATGCTATCTGCATACAGATGTTCCAAGTTCTTCTATATTACTAGTTCTTGCTTCTTAATGGAAAAGCAAAACAAAAAAAGGTGGAGGGGTTGCTCTATTTATTAGGAATTCTAATAAAGCCAACGCAGATCCAGAATCATCCTCAATTAAAACAAAACAAAACAAAACAAAAATACCACCATAGGTCTTCAATTCCAAACAGCACTGCTAATGTACACATATACTTAGAAAATCATCTGCTTCTTTGAGATTGTAATTATATAACAGACAATTTGGGAAAGCACCATAGACATTTAACAGAATGCCTTGCAACTGTTTTGAATAAAACGTTTTCCCTTTTGACTATATAGCATGTCTTAGCGGGTCTTTGATTATCCCACATAGTAAAATGTTTACTACTAGTCTTTACTAATTTTCAGTTTTACTTTTAAGTGCTGCATAACTGGTAGTTTTGCATAAAAGGTGGAATCCACAGAGCTCCACCATATGGATGTGTTTTTCAGAAGTACTCACATTTGAACCTTTTGTTAGATTTCCTTAGATCATATGTATTATTCAATGGCTGACTGATATTTTCTTATGATGGCTCCAATGGAGTTATATGTTGGCAAAATGATTTCAGAGTATGACTTTCTTGCCTCTCTGTCCCAAAGCAGCCCCAAATGCCCCTCAGACTTCTGTTCCTGGGGGACAGGGGGGTTCAGAGGGCATTTGAGTCTGCAACAATAAATTAGACCGAGAATCTTTTCTTAGTTTTCTATAGGATAATTCTGTAAGATTCCTTCATCTGGAAATATAAGTTCGACTATTTCATCTCTTGAGAATGAACTGTACAGCTGCCAACTACCTCTGTAAGTGCTGAAGAGTGAAATGACCTTCAGTGGAGGCTAGCTGAAAAATAAACAGGGAGACTTGACAAATAAGTAATGATGGGCCAACAACATCAGAGGTCTTTGGATCAATTCAGATGTTGCACAAAGGCATGGTTTAATTAAACTAATTATGGTTAGTATGGTTCTCTAAATGCTGTCTACTCCATTAAGTCAAGTTACTTAGGATATTTCAAACCAGGATCTGAAAGTATGATTTAAAGAAGGCTAATCAACCACATTTAGTCTGAATTATGGTTTTGTATATTAAGATTGCTGGGGAAAAGATCAACAACCTCAGATATGCAGACAAAACCACTGTAATGGCAGAAAGTGAAGAGGACCTAAAGCCTCTTACTCAGGGTAAAAGAGAAGAGCGCAAAAGTGGGCTTGAAGCTCAACATTAAAAAAACTAAGACCATGGCATCCGGCCCCATCACTCCTGGGCAAATAGAAGGGGAAGTTGTGGAAGTAGTGACAGACTTCACGTTCCTGGGATCCCAGATCACCGCAGACAGTGACAGCAGCCATGAAATTAAAAGACACCTGCTCCTCGGGAGGAAAGCGATGGCGAACCTAAACAGCATGATAAAAAGTAGAGACATCACCCTGCCAACAAAAGTCCACATTGTCAAAGCAATGGTATTCCCAGTAGTCATGTATGGCTGTGAGAGTTGGACTATAAGGAAGGCTGAGCACCGAAGAATAGATTCTTTTGAACTATGGTGTTGGAGAAGACTCTTGAGAGTCCCTTGGACTGCAAGAAGATCAAATCAGTCAATCCTAAAAGAAATCAACCCTGACTGTTCCCTGGAAGGCCAGATAATGAAACTGAAGCTCAAATACTTTGGCCACCAAATGAGAAGGGAGCACTCACTGGAAAAGACCCTGATGCTGGGAAAGATTGAAGGTCAAAGAAGACGGAGACGGCAAAGGATGAGATGGTTAGACAGTGTCATCGATGCAATGAACATGAAATTGCGCCAACTTCAGAGGACGGCGGAAGACAGGAAGGCCTGGCGTGATCTGGTCCATGGGGTCGCAAAGAGTCGGACTCGACTGTGCGACTGAACAACAACAAAATGGTTTTGTATGAGGTATGAATGTGTACATTTTATGTTAATCCTCACTTTTTCACCCCAGCACCATCAGTAGCACAGTAGCCTACCTACTTGGTCTCTGCGGAAGAGGTAGGGGATAAGAAGGAATACAACATAACCAGCATTTGTTGAGTGTAGTCAGGATCTAAGTGATCACCCTCAAGTTGAATCCCAATTTCTCAAATTAACCAGAGTTAAACTCAGTAAAGACATAAAACGAAGATATGGTTGATTTTAACCATGTTTATTTGTAATGGGATGTGTGGATATTTCATGAATGTCACTCAGCTAACTACATAGGTTCAGTAAACACATAATAAGAAACCACAAGTGGAGACCCACTTGTTATCTCATTTGTCACACCTTTGCTTCCTCTCCTCACCCCCTACCACTCTCACACTATTTCTCCTCTCTGCCCCCCTTTCCTTACTCTCTATTTCTCCTCCATGCATGTGACTTCCTCTCTCTTTCTGACCTATAATCTATCTCTTTGTTTTTCTGCCTCCCCACTTCATCACTCTTTCTCTCTCTTTCTGCCCCCACCCCATCATTCTTTCTTTCTGCCCCCATCACTCTCCCAGCCTCCTGCCTGCTTCCTCCCCCACTCCGCAGAGCAGCAGCAGCAGCAGTGGTGGCAGTGCTCCTAGCCACCCACCTGCTTCCTCTCCCCCCACAGCAGCAGTGGCAGCGGTCTGGGAAACACAAGGGATCTCCCAGCTACAGAGATCACCTTAGGGCTGCCAGCTCCAGGTTGGGAAATTCCTGGCGATTTGGGGGTGGAGCCTAGAGACAGTGAGGCTTGGGGTGGCAAACAGCCTCAGCAGGGTGTGATGCCATAGACTCAACCCTCCAAAACAGCCATTTTATCCCGGGGAACTGATCTCTTTCACCTGGACAACAGTTGTAATTCTCGGTGATCTCCAGCCCTCACCCAGAGGCTCGCAATGGTGGTTCTCATGGAGGAAATGGCTGGAGGGTGAAATCTATGACATTACACCAGTCCAAAGTTCCTCCCCTCCTCAAATCCCACCCTCTCCAGGCTCCACCCCTAAAATGTCCAGGAATTTCCCAACCTGGAGTTGGCAACACAATTTCCTTCCCACTCAACAACCAACCTACCTTTATCTGCCTCTCTATCTTCTGCTTTCCATCTCCACCCCCCAGCCCCTCCCTAGGAAAATTACAGTCTTTCTTCGCAGTGGGGACCAAAACAGTTTTCATTATTCCCTCCTCCTTTTTATCTGCACAACAACCCTGTGGGGTTGGTTAGGCTGAAATATGTGACTGGTCCAAAATCACGCAGTCAGCTTCCACTGCAAGATGGGGATCTGAACCTGGGTCTTGCAGACCCTACTTTGAAGCTCTAACTATTGCACCTCACTGGCTTTCATAGGGTGGCTGCTGATGAATGCTAGCAAGCAGCCGAGGCTAGGTGAGTCATGCAAATCAGGGAGGACCTGGAAATCCTAGACTACTGCCAGGCCTAGAGTTGCCAGCCTCCAAATGGGACCTGGAGACCCCCCAGAATTACAACTGGACTCTAGACAGCAGAGGTCTGTCTCCCTGCAGAAAATGGCTGCTTTGGAGGGTGGACACTGTGACACTATAAATGGAGAGTACAGGTAATAAATAAGTCTGCTGCCCTCACTGCCTTGTGTATTAATTTCTGCTGACAACAACAAAGGGGGTTTGCTCTGACAGAATCCTGGAGTGAGGCCATGTCAGGCAGTAGATGGACTGTATGCTTCTCTTTATACAAACTCCTACAACCAAGTTCACTGTAGAGGAACTGGAAGCTACCTTTTTTCTGGATTTAGCTCCAGAGTCACATTTGCACCAGTTTCTTTCTTTAGCTATTGTATTGTGCTAAATGAACTGAAAGAATAACCTTTCCCCTCATTGAAAAATGCAACCCCACAATCATTTTGAAGGCAGACTGCAAGAATCAGTGCATCATTCTGTACTTCTTGTCAGAGGAATAAATAATCTGTTTGATCTGCATAGACACCTTTCAGTGTCTTGAAACATAGCGCAAAACAAAACATATTGACTATATTTTCTAAGGAGAGCCTTGCAGTACTTTGCACTGGCCATCATGGCATGTAGCTATCGTGAAAAGTTCAAAGAGAACTGAATGTGTTGGTTGTAACCTTAAAGTCTCTAAAGGGTTTGGGACTTAGTTGCTTTACAACTTCTTCCCTCAATTGATATGTGTGTGCCTCAGGTCAGCAGAGGTGTTGAGAAAGCTGGCATCATGTTGATTTAAGTGATAAAAGGATCTAGGCAGAAGGTGTATAGAAAAGCTTCAAAGTCCCCTTGTTCCATCAGGAGTTCAGAAACAATGAACACCTTCTCTAGACACTTCTGTACTCTAAAATGGATAGAAAGGTAAGCTTATTTCATTGATAGATTGATCTGGAAATCATAATGTACATATTAAACACACATCTGTTCCAAACAGGCATACTGAGAACTTCACAACAATCAGGTCCAGCAGGCAAACAAACCATTCTCAGTACCTGCAATCACCCTGGATTGGCTTGCTTTTCTGGCTTGATTTGAGCACTATTCCAAGGACGTTTGCAATAGCTGTGTTGGTAGACTTTAATTTCCTCTTGCCTTTCTGCCATTCTCAAACCTGCACACTATGTGAAATTGATCCCCCCCACCACCCCCAAGATAATGGTTGGGCCAGTAACTAAATGATGCCAAGGGGATTTTTAAAAAGTATTATTCTCATGGAGTTTTGCAACAATGTGCATTGTGAACTGCTGTGGATCCAAACAGTTTGGCAGCCATTAACATGGATCAAACAGCAAAGGGTATGATGAAAAACAAAACAGGTGTTTATTTCTTTTCTTTTTTTAACCCCCCGAAGGGGATTTTTTTATTTTATTTTCTATAAACTACAAAGAAACAAGAAAGGGTAACTACAAACTACAGGTGAAAGTAAATAAAACCACTAAAAACCCAAGAAGTGGTGGTCACTACATACTTCTTTAAAAAGAATTGCTTTTTAACAATTAACATTGAAGGTGATCAATAAATGCATTGCTTTTTCCATTATTACCAGCCAATCTGATTGTATAAAGTGTCATACAAGAGTACAATTAAATAACACAAAGGCAAACATCGGGAAACATTAACATCTCATTTTTCTAACTTCTTTGTTCCCCAGTTAATGGCCTCCCCCATCTTAAAACCAAGTCCTCTTCAGTAAGTGAATTTAATGTCCCTTCCATTCTTCCTTGACTACTGCCTTCTTCTTCTTCTTCCCCTGTTGAACCTTGTTGTTACAGCAAAAGGCTGGACAGCCTTTAAGACAGAGACATTTCTTTCCTTTTGTAAGCTTGTATTCTAGCCTGCTGCTGTAGAGTATCACTTTGGAATTTGGCTTCTGCATATCTTCTGGAAAATCTAGTCCCACTCTCACCAGGCAGATTGTTGAGCTGGATAGATCTGTAGATTACATCCAATCACTTTATAATAACCGCTTATAATCTATATCTGGTCCCAAAACAGTCTTAGTAACTTGCATCAGATTCTCCCCTTTATTTCCAGGAACACCTAAAGTGTCCAAGACGCTTGCCTTTCCCATTAGGGAATAATCCAGGCTGATTCTCAAAGATTGACTCTGTCCTTTTACAAACGTGATTTACTCCAGCAGGGGTCACCATACTTATTCACCACTTGGAAGAGTCTATGATTATGTCAGGTCAAGTGAATTGGCCAGCCTAGCACTTACTTCCTGAGGAAGGCTTAGATTTCATTTACGTCTGATTCTCCTCTTTCCGTTGCCATCTTTTAGGTTGTTTACATTCTCTTTAAAGTTGTAGAAGTCCCCAATGTCCGCTCATATGCTAAAGTATCTCCTGTATATTCTTTAATGCAATCCATTTTCGCTTTATAATCCATCCCCCCTCGTAAAAGCTCTTAAACCCGCTTCCTTGTCTAGGGGGGAAAGTTCCCTCCCCCCTCCACTTATTTGTTTTGGGGGATTTCTAGGCATAGCTCTGGTGTTTTCACTTAAACCAACTCACACTTCTCCGTTGATCAACTAGATCTTGCCGAAAAGTAAGAATAAATCACTTGTTTCACCTGACCACCACTCACTTGTCCTGGTCAGTGGCCCTGGTTCTATTTGCAAACTCAGTGGTGAGACCGTCGGGGCAGAGGAGAGCCTCGATCCACCGGCTGCGTGCCAAGTGAGAGGCTTCCTTGGGCGCCCCATGGCTTGGAGTCCATCATAAGAGCTCCGGGGGGTGCGTACATTCGCACCCCCTCCCAACCGCTGAATCACAGATTGCGTCCCTGGGAGCTCCCAAGGGATGCATCCACCATTGGATCGCCATAAACCGGAAGTCTACAGGTGTTTATTTCTGTAAGACTGCTTTTTAATTCATTCTTCATTTAAACAGTTGGTGGCAGAGTGTGGCAAAGCAGAAGCAACTGGGTTGTGTACTGTGTATGATTATACAGCAGAAGGCTCAAGTTGTCTGTGAACCAAACTCTCCACAAAGCAATTGCTCCCCTGCTCTCACTGGATAAACAGGACATGAGTGGAACTGGAGGGGGTTCAAGCATCTCTAATAGTCACCTGCCACATTTGTGGTAGTGAGTGGCTTGGAGGCAGAATCTTAAATAGGGAAGTATGGGAAGCCCTCCTGTTTCTGCCAGAGCTCCCTTCCCTACATCTCTTCAACTGTCTTCCCAAATCACTATTTCTTCAGCGTGTCCTATTATGATGTAATCAGATGGCAAATTGTGCTCAGAAGTCTTAGCCTGGGATGCTGATATATTCTTAGGTCTCTGTTGTAATCTTTTAAAGTTCCCCTACAAATCATGGAGTGGAATACCTATAAATATAAGGTGGTAAAACAGTAGCCATATTTTTTTGTTGTACACAGATTTGAAAAATTGGTAGCCTGTACAGCTTACAGAAAAATATCATATTTTAAATTGCATTGTTTTTATTGTTTTTATTGTATTTTATTGTATTTACCCCAGCTTTCTATGTGATGGAAACCCAATCTGTCATACATTGTTCTATCATTATTATTCTCCTTTCCTCCATTTTGTCCTGACAATAACCCTGTGACATAGATGAAAGTATGACTGGCCTAAGGCCACTCAGCAAGCTTTCATGGCAGAGTGGAGATTCAGACCTATTTCCTAGACCATCATTCTAACCCCTACATCACTAATTTAAGTATTCTTTTCCTTTTTGGTATACTTTCCTTTACTGTAGAGGAGAATAGATTCAGGTGGGTAGCCATGTTGGTCTGAAGCAGCAGAGCAAAGTTTGAGTTCAATGGCACCTTTAAAACCAACAAAGTTTTATTTAAGACTAGGAAGGTCTGTTGCGGAGACAAATGCAATGAGCTCTAGCTGGGTCGCCACCTGCCAGCCCGCCCCTTGGGAGAAGAAGGGGCAGCAGCGTCCATGGGGCACAGCGGCTGGTAGAGCACAGCTGCTCTGCTGGTGCCTGCATCCCAGTTCCCGCCACCGTTTTGGTGCGGCGATGGGCCCACATCAGGGAGGCCTCTCAGTGTGATGGTGACGGGGCGCAGTGCGGAGCGGTGTCAGAGCTGCCTCAGCTGGGCCGGACGACGACAGGGCTGCTAGTGGAGGGGTGGTGGTTTGTGGGAATGGAATGTGGGGAAAATGGGGTTTGGGGAAGGGAGGGACCCCAGTGGGTATAGGGTTGCCAGGCTTCCACTGGGGGTGGGAAATCCTCCACTCTGGAGCCCCTCCCCCGGTGCTGGACAGCTGGCTTGCAAGAGGCTTATGGCAATGCACTGTCACATCCAGCATTATAACACCAACTACATGGGGGGCACTGTTATTTGGACAAAAATATAATGCTAAAAATTATTTCTACCAGAGTTTTTGTTCAAATACTCAGTTATCCATGTATCACTGGCAACATGATGGCATCACTTCAGGTGAAAACTAGAAGTGCTGTTGCTATGCCATTGGCAATGCCAGCCTAGGCTTCTCTTTGCTTCCAGTAAGTCCCCTGCCTCCTGCTACCCCCCCCCCCACTGGCTGCCAGGGATATTTGGCAATGATTCATGGAGGTACAGTTCCTGGAGGAACTCAAGGAAGCGATGGTCTGCCCTATCCTGAAAAAACCATCCTTGGACCCGGCCAAATAGGCCAACTACCGGCTGGTCTCCAATTTGCCCTATTTGGGCAAATTACTTGAGAGAGGGCGGCAATTCAGTTGCAGAGCTTTATGGATGACACTTCCATGCTAGACCTGTTCCAGTCCAGCTTTCAGCCAGGCCATGGGATGGAGACAGCACTGGTCGCCCTCACAGATGACCTATAGAGGCACCTGGATCGAGGCAGTACAGCAGCACTGTTGCTGTTGGACCTGTTGGTGGCATTCAACACAGTCAACCATCACTTACTGATCCACCGCTTTGCCGACAATGGGATCCAGGGGCTTGTTTTACAATGGCTCATCTCCTTTCTCCAAGGTTGGGGACAGAGGGTGGCAGTAGGGGAACAGATGTTCAAGAGGTACCCGCTGGTGTGCGGGTTCCCTCAAGGGGCGGTGTTAACCCCTATGTTATTTAACATCTACAAGTGCCCCCTCGCCCAGATTGCCCAGAGGCATAGGCTAGGGTGCCATCAATACGCAGATGACACCCAGCTATATCTGGTTTTGGGTGGTCAGTCCAATTCTGCCCCAGATGACCTGGAGCGGGCACTTCAGGATGTGGCAGGCTGGCTTAGACTGAGCCGATTAAAATTGAATCAAATGAAGATGGAGGTCCTATGCCTGAGTCAGAGCGGCTCAGGAGTAGGGATCCCACTACCGGCCTTCAATGGGGCTCCTTTGGTGCCAGCGCCAAGGGTCAGGAGTTTGGGAGTGCTCCTGGATGCCTCCTTAACAATGGAGGCCCAGGTAGCAGCCACTGCCAAGTCAGCCTTTTACCATCTGCAGCTGATTAGGCAATTAGTTCCCTTCCTTGAACGCAATGACCTGGCAACAGTGATCCATGCTATGGTCAACTTGAGATTAGACTACTGCAACACACTCTACATGGGGCTGCCCTTGTCTGAAATCCAGAAACTGCAGCTGCTGCAAAATGCGGCAGCCAGACTGCTGATGGGGTTTTCTACACGAGATCACATCCAGCCTGTGCTGAAGGCATTGCACTGGCTGCCAATAGCATACCAGATTCATTTCAAGGTGCTGTTTTTGACCTTTAAAGCCCTATATGGTCGAGGGCCTGCCTACCTGAGGGGACCTGCCTTTCCCCATATGTGCCCCAGAGATAAATAAATAAGTAAATAAATAAAAATGCTAGCATGATGTAATGCCATAGAGTCCACTCTCAAAAGCAGCCATTTTCTCCAGGGGAACTGATTTCTGTAGCCTAAAGATCAGTTGTAATTTTGGGGAGCTCTTCAGACTCCACCTAGAGGTTAGCAAGTTGCCTTTTGTCACCTGTTTCACACTGCATTGAGTAGGAGTGGTTAGTATTAAGTGAGTTTGGACTGGGGGTAGGGTTTCCAGGTTCCTTTTTATTTTATTTATTTATTGATTTGATTTATACCCTGCCCTCCCCACCGAAACAGGCTAAGTCAGGGGGATTTGGGCCACCCCTCTCCCTCCTCTCCAGCCCAATTTAAAGTGCTTTGGCTGATTGGCGGGGACCACATGGCCAGCCGACCAGCTGGAGGGGCCTTTAAATATGGCAGGAGCGGGGGAGAGGGGTGGTTGTGGGCCACATGCTGGGCTCACAGAAAGACCCTTTAAAGGGTCTTTTTTCTGAGCAGGGTGGAAGCCATGACACACACGGCTGTGGAAAATCAGCCCCACACACTGCTATTTCCCCAAAAAAAAAGTTAGGATCAGCTTGCTCAAAATACAGGCAGGCAGCAGTGCCCCCTCTTAATTTGTAACCCACAATAGAAAGGGATGGCACACTGAAATGGCTTATGTGGATCAGAGAGTAATTTAAAAAAACCAAGTTTAAGCCATTTGCAGGTGCCCTGTATCTACCTTCTATATTGTAGGGGCAAAGAGGTATTTCTATGCACTGAAGTCCTAAAATTATATTTATTCTTGCTTTTAGACATGCCATATTTCCTTAATTTTCTTCCATTTTTATTTGTAGTTAAACTAGCACATTTCATCTGATGGATAGGATGCAACATGGCTCATCATAGAATGTAGGCATTTTTGGCACATTGATGCATTCTAGTAACATCGGTGGTAAAAAGTAATGCTGAACATTGTTTACTTGAAAATATTTTTTTTCATTCTTCTATCATCACTGAATCATTAAGAACAAACATAAGTCAACTTAACATATGACTTCTTTCTAATCTGTACTACTTTTTAATAATCTTGTCTCTCTTGGGTTAAGATTACTTTATGAAGCACCAGAAGAACCAGGGGAAACAATATAATTTTTAATAAATGAACATGTAAATTTACTGAAGAAATTCTATGTCCTAATTAGTAATTTTTGCATAATAACCTGGAATCATGTGGGGGTCTTTTGTAATATTTCCCAGAGATAACATTTCATGGATGAATTCTGGAGGAGCCGCTGTAGCCGCTGTAGCCGCTGTACAAATTTACTATAGCATCAGCTTTTCTGAGCAGGAAACCCAGTTCATTAAATGCCAAATATATGTAAAATCTAACCTAAACATATTATTAGAAGATCTGTGAGTAACCCTACATAAAGCTGCACATACTTAGCTCTTCTGGTCTAACTGTACTTTATGGTAATCTTGAAAATAAATACAGAGTCCTAGTTTCCAACAGGTATCTAAGTAAGTAATTTATGACATACTGCATCCTCAGAGGGAAAAAAATATGTTACGGGAACAGCAGATAATCTTAAAAAGAAAAAGGAAAAAGTAGGGCTATCTGTTTCAAAGGCCCACTGGAACTGTGAGAGCAACATTCTGAGGTGAGAACCTGTGTTTTTTTGTTTTGTGGGTTTTTTTACAAAAAGGGATTTTCCCCCCTGCTTGTTCACTTGACTTTGATTAGAATTGAAAGCCAAGGGAACTACAATACCCATTAGCCCCAGCAACCTAGTGCACTCTGAGTATGTGCTAACTATAGCTACTGGCCAGCTGCCTATGTGATGATCAATGCTGCCAGCAGTACAGACCAACTCAAATACACTAAAAATGTTGTTTATTTTAAATTATAACTGGGTCAGCAATTTGAAAGTATGGGATGTTCAGCTTGAGAGAAAACAGATAAAGCATTTATGACAGACCCCGTTTCCCCAAACCACTCTGGTTCACTTTATTTGTATAACAGCAGACTCTTTTTGTGCCCAGAAGTACCCTCTTCCCAGTACCCAAACCTCTTCTCTTGGAACATCAGAAATCTTCTTGAGTTGTTAACTGACTTTTAAAAGTCTTCACAAGAAGTTTCCAATCACAGTAGAGCAGGGAATCTCGACACCTGATAACTTTCCCTGTTTGACTGGGTAGGGATTCTTCTTCTCTCCCTAGAAGATTTATCCCCTTTTTCTTTTGGCCTGAATGGGAGACTTCTTATGCTACCAAAACTTCCTTGCCAAACTTTCCACTGGTATGCTGTCTGTGTGAAACTGCTCTCAGCTAATGCTGAATTAAGGCTGCGGTCACACGTAACAGAAGCCACACAAGTGAGACGGAAAACAGCTGGAGTTTCCGGGCGCGATCTCACCAGCACATCTGGGAAGCGTAGCACTCCCGTGGCTCAACCGAGGCTTCCAGCCGAAACTGCGTGGCAAAAAACTAGTACCTTGGAGGTACTAGTTTCCGGAAACTGCGGGGCAAGGGCGGGCATCTGATCGCGTTTCTGGTGGCATCCGGTGCCCGCCCATGTCCCCTTGCAAATAAGGTGTTTTTGTTTTGTCCATGTCTCTGTGGATGCGCATGTGCACCCAACGGAGCATGCGCATTTGTCATGTACACAAAAATAAAAAACAGTTTGCCGCGGCGCGCGCTTCTTAGTTGCGCTCCGGCTTGTCCTGTGACCGGCACCTCTCCCTTGCCATGGAACCTGCATGGAACCTCCACAGTACCTCCACAGGAGGTCTGATCACGTAACTGCGCAGTAGTTTGCCCCAGGGCAAACAGCCACGCTTCTCCTCTGCAGTTTCCTGCCCGTGTGACCGGGGCCCATGACTATATTCATTCACAGATGAATTCTGACTTTGTCAGCACTAAACCCTTTTCTGTCGGGACTAGTCTAAGACTATTTCAACACATGTCTTGTCACAGTTGAGACAGCAATCTGAATCTGTTCTCCTCAGCATCCAGCTCTCACAAGACTTTTTTTGCTCAGCTGATGCCAACCAATCAGATTGCCTGGATCAGCCTGTCACTCAAGACCAGGGGTCATTTCGTAGAAAAAGAGCTAGGGGAACTCATTAGCATAACTCATTAACATATGCGTCATAAGGCCACACACCCCGCCCCCAACGGTCCCGGCCGCCACCGCCAGCCTTGCTGCTCCACTGCCGAGCCCCATGAGGGGCCCGGTGGTGGACCTGCAAGGCCAGTGGGAGTGCAAGGAAGCCCCGCGAAGGCCCTCCCTGGCCCCAGGCAGGCAGGGGTGGGGAGAGGCAGGGAGGAAGCAACTTACCCTCCCTCTTCTCCTGCCTCCTCCTGGCTGAATGAGGGCCGGAAGCGGGGTGGCCGGAAGCAGGGGGCGGGGCTTCGTCATGTGCCCCGCCCCCCATACCTCACCCGGGGGAACTGTGTTCCCCCGCGTTCCCCCCCGAAATGACCTCTGCTCAAGACTCTGTGAAGTAGTAACCCTTCACAATCCTGTAGTTTTATGTACAACACTTTTAAACCTCTTAACAAGTGCAGTCGTCACAGCACTATTTTCAAGTATGTTATTTGTGATGATCACAGCAACATCAAAACAAAACCCTTATTCAGCTTGTAGTTGTACCCATCTCACTCCTGAATCCTTAATGGTGTTTGTTTGTTTGTCCTGAAGACAAGGTCTACATTGTTGGATCAGAATGCTGAAAAACTGCTGTAAAGCTGCTTGTACTGGCATGAAACATTGTACCTCAAAGCACAGGATGGCACAATTTCCAGTTTGCAAAAAGTTCCTCACCTGGCAACTGTCACGACCCCACCCTTCCACCTCTGTATTGTTGCCCTCAAAGCAGGCTGCCCCAGAGACTACAGGGATGTTTTCCTTGTTCAGGGTCGTTTCAACCAGCACACAGTAAGAGAGAGGGAGGGATGTTTGTTTAAAACTCCCTTAGCCTAATAGATACCGGTAGCCAAATTCATAGGTCAGTGACTCATTCCAATTAAAATAATATTACTTTTATTACAAAAAGATAGACAAATAAAAACAAGTAAGGGAAAAACAAGTGGACGAGGTACAACATAAAGAAACAGAAGCCTAGCTAACTATCCTAGACTACTTATCTTGAGCAAAAGCTCGAAGCAGCTTAGTTGAAGAAGCTGGGCTGGAGCCAGGGAGTAGCAGTCCTCTTTCCGGCTTTAACGGCCTTATCACCAAGATACCATCCATCTGGTCCGATGAGCCTCCTGGAAAAGTGCTTGGAAAACCTCCTTCAAGGGTCCCGGTGTCTTCCTCCAACAATGCGTGAGCCACACAGCGTGGTTACCTTGGCTCTCTCTCTGGACAGCTCCCTGCTACCCCCAGGGACTGTCATTCCACTCTGTGGTCTCTTATTCCAGTTCCAGAACACTCCTGCTACCCCCGGGGCTGTCATTTCACTCCGGAGCCTGTCATGCCATTCCCAGAACACTTCTGTTACTCCTAGGGTCTGTCATTCTTACCCCTGTGAACTTAAAAATGAGAAACGCCATGACTACAAGGCAGGGATTGCAACTTTTTGAGCCAAATGGAAACTCTTACTCGAAAAAGCTGCTGACTGTGCATTGCCCAGTCATATTCAGTGATTACAAATTTAATAAACAGATAAATTTCAAAAAAAAAAATTGAGGACTGGTACATAGTGATGAGTAAAAGCAGCCATGCAGTAATCAAACCAACAATGCCCTGATTTACAGGGCAGGAATTTACCCACTGAGCTAAACACAAGGTCTTATGTTTTACTATTGAGTGTGCCTCCTACAGCTCGAAGTAAATCCCCCCCCCCCGGTGAACTTAAAAATGTCCCATAAAGGAAGGGGGGTGTCAAGAAAATAAATGGTTTGAATGTGGATAGATAAGTTTTGGAAGATAAGATTTGAGGGCTGGTACATAGCTATGAGGAAACAGTCAAGCAGGAATAAAATTAGAAACGCCATTTCTGGATTTAAACATTTTGAGATAAATGCAAGCTCTTAGTGCATCAGTAGTGAACTTAAAAATGTTCAATCAGTCTGTAAAAGGGGTCAAGAAATAAAAGTTTCAAAACAAGATAAAAATTTTAAAAATTATTTTGGGGGCTAGCTAGTAAAAAGAGAAAAAGAGTACTGTTGGAATCAAACCAGGAGTTACTGCCTAGTTTATTGTGCGCCACCAGTTGGAATTATTTGAGAATTAGCGGAGCAACGACTCAAAAATGTCTGCATTAGGTTGACAGCTCAACGAAACCAGAAAGGAGGGGTTAGAGCAACAAAGAACAGCATTCATTTAAACCAGTGCGGAGCAGCTATGACGATGGATTCACTGCCAGAGGGCAGGAAACATATGCGGACACTGATTTTTATACTGGCGCACTGCCAGCATGAAAGTGGATACAAATGTAGACAGTTTGTTGGGGATGGGAGCGAAAATGTCAGGAAACCGGCAAGAAACACACATGTGGATTTGACCATAGATGCACTGTATTGATATTGTTTGAAATGGGAGTGGTTTTTTAAGATTCTGAATTGGGATCTTTTTGTAGATCTTGTTGTCATGGATGTGATTATATTAATACTTGAATATATTCTAATCCTAATATACCCAGAGAGATTCCTTCTGAGGTGCATATAGTATAAGGGCTTCTACCATCAATGATCTGTGAAAACCTAGACATGGAAATAATAACTGGAAAGTTATAGTTGAATCCTTTATACTGGAATTCTGGAAAGGAATGTAGCTAAAACAGCCTAAATGGATTATTTTAACTAGTTTGTGCAGTACCCTGTTAACACACTTGCACTGCTATTAAGGGGCAGAATAACATAATGATTAGAATTGTTTGGGTAACAGGTGTCTTTTGCTGAATACCCTGTCACCTATAAAGTATGGCAGTAAAATTTTAATGGAGATTTCTTCCTTATAGAAGTGTTAAACCTACTGAAAAGAGAGAGGGGGAGGGAGGGAGG
>NW_015173218.1:136718-159223 GCF_001447785.1 Gekko japonicus | reverse complement strand
AGGAAGGAAGGAAGGAAGGAAGGAAGGAAGGAAGGAAGGAAGGAAGGAAGGAAGGAAGGAAGGAAGGAAGGAAGGAAGGAAAGATATGCAACCTAATTTTTAAAAAAATATCCTCTTTTATCCTCTATACTTTCTATATATCATTTAGGATTCTTACTTGTGAAAGACTTTACACCTGTATGAGAAATACTTATTCATATGGTTGAGTAAAAAAAATCTCACCTGCCCAGCAGCCACACTACTGTCCTGACTTTATCTGTGTTTATGTGATGTTATAAGAATGTTCACGAACACACTTCTGCACTGTCATTTTTTGTCACTCATTTGTCCCTATTGCTTTGGGTCCCCTTCCCCCTTTCTACATGTGTTTCACTCCCTCTGGGACTACTAGAGACTACACATTGGAACTACACATTGGGAGGGGGCAATCCTGAAGCAATAGGGACAAATAAGTGACAAAAATTACAGTGCAGAAGTTGTGTCATTTGCATTATTGCGAGGGTCATTTCTGTGAAGATAGTGAATAGTCTCTTTGGATAGCAGGAAAGCCATTCATAGGGTTGGATCCAGACTAACATTTCTGTGGGCTCAAATATTCCTGCTTCCAGAAAGAAGAGGATTTGGGGGAGCTTTCATGCTGCTGAGGGAGGGGGGAGGTGAGAAAATTGTGCTCAGTGAGTGGAAATCCTTACTGTAGAGCATAAGAACAGGAAGAGATATGTGTAACTAGCCTGATACCAGTGCTTCGCTACTTTATTTAAGTTCCGTAAATCCAGTTATAATACTGATGATATGAAGTTTGAAAGGTAACTGTGACGGAATTAAAGATTTGAGAACAGCAGCAGGTAAACAAAGGAGCTGCTGAGTCATGTGACTGAGAGTGGTGGAGGCCAGTTGGCTTGGAATTCTCAGTGAGTGACAGATAATTGTGAACAGCTGACAGTTGGGCAGAGACAGTTGGAAGAAAGTGAGTAATTGGCTAACTGGAGAACTCTGAAGAGGGCATAAGCGTCTGGGCTCAGTGGAATTAGCCCAATAGCAGTTTGGGTGGAAAACTGTGGCTGAATAGCATTCTGCACTGGTACCCTCTAATGTAAAGAGGAGAGTGAACAGAGAGTGCACAGTATAAAACCCCAGTGGTCTCAAATACCAGAGACACTGCTCCAAAGGAACTGATAAAGGTGGCTAAGGAAGGGCTAAGGGTCAGGAGGAGTCTGGAGGGCTGGGGTAGTCACACCAGTAAGACTCAAGGGACCAGGCAAATAAAGCCCAAAGATTAACCACAAAACAGTTACTGGAGAGTGGGATCATAGATGGGTGTTGTGAACTAAAGAACATCTGAGTCAAACTGAGAGTGATAAGCATACAGCTTATGTAAACGCAAAGTGAAGTGTTTATTCTACAAAGTATAAAAATATCCTGTGTAAATATATCCCATTCCCCCTGTTGAGCTGGCTGATCCTGTAAGTTTTACTTTTGCCACCATTTTTTCTACACGCTGCATCATTGTTTAAACTTAATAGGAAAATTTTAAAAGTCTCTTAAAACCTCTTTAAGTCTGGAAATGTCACTTTGTTGCTAATCTGCACCTCACTCCATCACCATTTCAAGCCGCCCTTCCCTCCCACTTTAATTGTTTGGGATGTGGATTCCCCCCACACACACCGCTTGTTTGGGGCTTCAGGTCGGCTTTACTACCAGCAATCAAGTGGAGACTCGCTAAATCATAAGTTTGCTCCCATTCTTACTTGCGTTCATTTCTGTGGTAGGGAAGATCGGTTCAGAAGTGTCTCTTGTGCGCTCGGTCCGGTGTGTGCCTCTAGGTACCATTGTTGGTTCCATGCTGTGAGGACCTATCAGGGCAAAAAGCTGCCTCTATCCTTGGCATTCCACCTTGGGAGAGGCACCTCTTGTGCCCCAGGCTGCAACCCTCCTGCAAAGGGTTGTGGGAGTCCAAGATCAACTCAGACCCCTCCCCATTGGCACATTTGCGGGCTGCTCACATCAGAGCAACGATGGAGTGCACCCGTTTGCAAGTTGCCAAAAACTGGAAGTCCTCACAGGCCTGATTTCCTCAACTGTCATTAGCTCTCTGCAGTCTCCTGTAACTGTTTTTTTAAACCTCAAAACAGTGAATTCTGCAGCTGACCAGTCAGAGAGTGTGGGGTGCAAGGAGGCAGCAGCCTGGCAGCCACATAAGAATCAATGGGGGGAGCACATTTTACCCCATTTGAATGACTTAGGGGTCGAATTTCTAGAAATCCCTTCTTAGTGAGCATCTACGTCGTGGTCGGAGCACTCTCCCTGAATTTCATGTTGCTAGGTCCAGCGGTTTGGCCTGGGCATTTATTTTACGGTGAGGGGACTTTCTTTTATATATATAGAAGATGAGCAGGAAGGGATGATCTAAAACTCAGCTCATAGTCGCTCTGTGGGTCTCTGCCACTGTGGTGTAGATGTAGATGTTAGCATTTTGGATAGATACAATAGGTACAATGGAGACCCAGGCTGAAATTTGCAATCAGTATCAGGAAGATCCAGATTCAAGTATGTAGTTAGTCATCAAGTTTACTGGGTATCTGTCATCATTTATCAGTCTAACCCACCCCTCAGGAATGTTGTGAAAATAGAATGGAGGAAGGGAGAAGCATGTGGTCATTCCAAGCTCTTCTGGGAAAGGTTTAGATAACAGATTAATGTTTGAAAAAGAACATTTTATGAGAGAAGGTGTGCAACAACTTATATAGCTGCATAAAGATAGTTGCCACTGTAATGATCTACCTTTCCCCCCCCCCCACTTTCCTAGCATGCAAATGTCCAAAAGGTATGTGGGGGGATCTGCATATGTGTGAGATGCCTTTGAATCCCCCTAGTCCTTTCGTCTTGCTGACATTCAGGTAGGTTGCCACCACTCAGACTCTGCCCTTTCCTCACTCTTATTGGTTTGAAGCACTGACAGAAGAGACCTCTGTGTGTGTGTACATGTGTATTAGCTGCAAGCAGTCCTCTCTTCCCCCTGCCTGTTAACTAACTCTAGCCCACTTGGAAGTTTTGGTCAATGCATGGATAAGCAGTCAGGAGCCTCTGCAAGAGCTTTAGCAAAGATAAGATCTTTATTTACATCTCTTTTTTTCCCTAGGAACACAGGAGTACAGGAAGCTAGTATCAGACCATTAACAGAAGTGTTACAGAAACTGATCAAAAGAAACAAAACGATGTAGCGCTGTTTTACCCTGACATTACTTTCCAAGAAATGGACACAAGCAAAGCTGGAACTTTGTCAAACAGGCTGGTCCATTTCTCCCCATTTCCTAGTTCTTGGCTTGCCTATTTTCATGTGCTAAACCCTTTACCTCCTCCTGTCTAACCTATCCTGAATGGGGATTTGACTCCCAACATTCCCTTTACCCAGTCATGTGCTCTGCCTTTACGACCCTCAAACAGTGTATCCAAAAAGTGATCTGCCATGCCTCTTCCTGGCAGGTAACCAAATAGTTATCACTTCTCTGCCTGTCCCTAGGGATCATTTCCTCTCAGCTTGAAACCTGAGGATGTTATGACTAGGCTCCCAGGCCAGAGCGTTTTCTCCGAGGCCAGGAGCCTCCCAGGGTGTTAATTGAGGCATCCTGTATTCCCTAGTTCCATCTGTGCAAACTCGAGTAGTGCAGCTGGGACAAGCTTCCTCTTTCACTGTATCCAGGTGATATACAGCCCTGCACTGAGCCAAGGTGATTCCCCCCACCCCATCATATGCAACCATTAATTGTACTACTTTGCTAACCATAACAATATACAGCCTCCATGTCCATGGTTTCTTTAAGCATTTTTTAAAACTTTATCTAGAGAAACTGAGCTATATCCAGTCAAATGTCCTTCGATGTGCCCTTCTCTTGCCTAAAACCTTAGTGTGTTCCTTTTGTGTGTGTGTGTGTCTGTGTGTGTGTCTCAGACACTAGGGAGCAGACTGTAAATGCCAGAGGGCTGTAAAAACAGATTCTTCCTTCTGTGAAAATTCTGTACAAAAGATGGAAGGTGATGTTTCCATGGTATGAGACAGCTGTTCCACCAGTGGTTTGTCCTCTAATGCTTCCCTTGGCAAATTAAGGACTCTGGTTACTGAAGTGAAATGTATTAGGAGGTCTAATGCATTTGGACTGCTTTGAAATGAACAGGAGACAGAAAGTTTCCAAAAGATTTTTGCCCCCTTTTCCCATCTGCCAATACTTGGTATGCTTTCAAATTAGAAGTAAGGCTAATTGAAAAAGCATGTAGCCGCCTTCTGATCTTTACATACATAAACTCTTTTACTAATTGAGGTCCAGCTTCTTAAAAAAACCCATGGCATGTGTGCAATCAATAACACCTATGCTACTACCAGATAAATGACATAAATAAAAAGTTTTCTATCAGTAAGTGAAATGATTCGTTAAACATGCTTCATGTTCATGCATAGCTCTGTGATAATGTTTAGTAAGCTAGATTTTGTGTTTTAAATAACCCATGTGACATTTAGGATTCTAGTGGAAAATATTCAGGGTTGGTTAATAACACAAATCTTTAAATGAAGACCAATAAATATGACCTGTAGTATGATGACTGTAAACACTGGAGAGTACTGTGAATTTACATGTAGTCTTATTCTATGCTTAACATTTTATTTTAGCCATAATTACTGTGATATAAATCAGGACAAATATAAATAAATACAAAGTTTCAAAGTGCTATACATAAAACATTAACCAAGTGTCAAACCATAAAAAGCCTTAAAACTGTAAACGGTCTTTACATGGTCATACCAGAAGTATTAAAAATTAATTTAGTGCATTTGCTTCCATACACAATCCCCTCATTTAGCTAGCTGCCCAAGTTATTTCCACAACATTTATCTGTTAGGAAATACCCAATGAAAAGGGAGTAAGGAAAAAAAATGACTCTGAGCTATAATGTAGCCAGTGCACAGATAGATTAATGCATATTCATCTGTTATTGCATATTGTGCTCTTGCTGTGCTATAGCCATCATTTGCAATTGGATTTCCCTATGAGGAAAGACGGGCCAACTGTGAATGATTGTGGTTTCACAATGCAGGGGTGCAATTTGTGTGGAGAGACAAGGATCTGGAAAATCCAGGTTCAAATCCACACTCTGCCAAGGCAGTTCACTGGGTGACCTTGGGCCAGCCAATATCTTTCAGCCTAACCTGTATCCCATGGTTGTTGTTAAGGATAAACTAGAGGATGGCAGAAGTATGTGAGCTACTTGCAGTTCCCACTGGGGAGAAAGACATGGTATAAATGAAGGCCATATAAATAAATAAATAACCCATGTCATCACTTGGACAGAGAACAGCAGCTACTTTACAGAAAGAAGGCAAGGGTGTATTGTAAGCTGACATGGACAGATGGTCTGAAGACGGGGTTGTGAGCTCCAGGAACTAGGAGATTCCTGGAGATTTGGGTGTGGATCCTGGGGAGGGTGAACTTTGGGGAGGGGAGGGACCCCAACAGGGTATAATGCCATAGAGTCCACCCTACAAAATTGTCAGTTTCTTCAGGGGAATTGATCTTTAGAGACCAGTTATAATTCCAGATGGTTTCCAGGCCCCACCTTGAGGCTGAAGCCTTATCTGAAGGATCAGATCATGTGGTGTCTATGAGACACTGGTTTCCCAGTTTTAATACCCCCTCAGCAGCACTTGACTGGCCTATCAGCATGACCAGGACATCCCATGGTGACCTCTGAGGTGGAATGACCTGATTTAATGAATCAGCACTGATACAGAACAGGGAGCCAGTGCATGGTCCAAAACAACAACAACAACAACAACAACAACAAAGTCTTACATATCTCGTAGCTCTTTACAGCATCAGATTTTGGTGCCCAGGTGTTTGTGTATACACACACACTTAAGAACATAAGAGAACATAAGAACATAAGAGACGCCAATGTTGGATCAGGCCAAAGGCCCATCCAGTCCAACACTCTGTGTCACACAGTGGCCAGAAATACCAGTGCCATCAGGAGGTCCAGCAGTGGGGCCAGGACATTAGAAGCCCTCCCACTGTTGACCCCCCCAAGCACCAAGAAGACAGAGCATCACTTGCCCCAGAGCCCCTATCTATACCTTGTGGCTAATAGCCACTGATGGACCTCTGCTTCATATGCTTATCTAATTCCCTTTTGAAGCCGTCCATGCTTGTAGCCGCCACCACTTCCTGTGGCAGTGAATTCCATGTGTTAATCACTCTTTGGGTGAAGAAGTACTTCCTTTTATCCGTTCTAACCCGACCGCTCTGCAGTTTCATGGAGTGCCCACGAGTTCTTGTATTGTGAGAAAGGGAGAAAAGTACCTCTTTCTCTACCTGCTCTTTCCCATGCATAATCTTATAAACCTCGATCATGTCACCCCTCAGTCGTCTTTTCTCCAAGCTAAAGAGCCCTAAGCGCTTTAACCTTTCCTCATAGGGAAAGTGTTCCAACCCTTTTATCATTCGAGTTGCTCTTTTCTGCACTTTTTCCAAAGCTATAATATCCTTTTTAAGGTGTGGTGACCAGAATTGCACACAGTATTCCAGATGAGGTCGCACCATTGATTTATATAGCGGCATTATGATATTGGCTGATCTGTTTACAATACCCTTCCTAATAATCCCCAGCATAGCATTGGCCTTCTTTATTGCAGTCACACACTGTCTCGACATTTTCAGTGAGTTATCTACTACAACTCCAAGATCTCTCTCTTGATCTGTCTCTGCCAGTTCAGACCCCATCAACGTGTATTTATAGTTAGGATTTTTGGCTCCAATGTGCATCACCTTGCACTTGGCCACATTGAACCCCATTTGCCATGTTGACGCCCACTCGCCCAACTTTGACAGATCCCTTTGGAGTGCCTCACAATCCTCACTGGTTTTCACCACCCTGAACAACTTCGTATCATCCGCAAATTTAGCCACTTCACTGCTTACTCCCAACTCCAAATCATTAATGAACAAGTTAAAAAGCAGTGGACCAAGTACTGATCCCTGTGGTACCCCACTGCTTACACCCCTCCACTGGGAGAACTGCCCATTTATACTCACTCTCTGTTTTCTATTAATTAGCCAGTTTTTGATCCATAAAAGGACTTGTCCTTTTATCCCATGATTTTTGAGCTTGCTTAGGAGCCTTTGATGAGGAACTTTATCAAAAGCTTTCTGGAAGTCAAGGTAAACAATATCTATTGGATCCCCCTTGTCCACATGTTTGTTCACCCCCTCAAAGAACATTAACAGGTTAGTGAGACAAGATCTTCCCTTACAGAACCCATGTTGAGTCTGCCTCAATAGGTTTTGTTCATCTATGTGCCTACTAATTCTTTCCTTAATAATGGTTTCCACCAATTTACCCGGTATCGACGTCAGACTGACAGGCCTGTAATTTCCCGGATCTCCTCTGGAACCCTTTTTAAAGATGGGAGTGACATTAGCTACCTTCCAGTCCTCAGGAATGGAGGCTGATTTTAAGGAGAGATTACATATTTTTGTCAGGAGATCCACAAGTTCACAATTGAGTTCTTTCAGAACTCTTGGATGTATGCCATCTGGGCCTGGTGATTTATCAGTTTTTAAGTTGTTTATCAGTTTTAGGACCTCCTCTCTCGTCACCTCAATCTGACTCAGGTCTTTCAACACCCCTCCCGAACTCAGCGGCTCTGGAGTGGGCAAGCACCTCTCATCTTCCACAGTGAAGACGGAGGCAAAAAATGCATTTAGCTTCTCAGCCATTTCCCTATCATCCTTCAGTACTCCTTTTACCCCTTGGTCATCCAAGGGCCCCACTGCCTCCCTGGCTGGTTTCCTGTTTCTAATGTATTTGAAGAAAGTTTTATTGTTGGTCTTTACATTTTTTGCTATATGCTCCTCATATTCCCTTTTTGCATGCCTGACCACAGACTTGCATTTTATTTGCCATAGCCTGTGTTCTGTTTTATCAGCCTCACTGTGACTAGCTTTCCACCGCTTAAAGGAATCCTTTTTACCTTTTACAGCTTCCATTACTTTGTTTGTTAACCATGTAGGCTTTTTCTTATACCTGTTTGTGCCTTTCCTAACCTGCGGAATATATTTTATTTGAGCTTCTAGAATTGTAGTTTTAAACAGTTTCCAAGCTTCCCCAATGGTTTTGACCCTTTCTACTTTTCCCTTCAGTTTCCTCCCCACATGTCCCCTCATATCAGAAAAATTACCCCTTTTAAAGTTAAAAGTGGTTGTGTGAGTCTTTTTGGCCAATTCCCTATTTGTACAAATGTTGAACTCAACAACATTATGATCACTGTTCCCAAGCGGTGCAATCACTTTTACATCTCTCACCAGGTCTTGAGTGTTACTTAGGACCAAATCAAGGATCGCCTCTCCCCTGGTAGGTTCCATGACCATCTGCTCCATAGCACAGTCATTTAGAGTGTCTAGAAACTCAATCTCTTTCTCTCGACTAGAACACATATTGACCCAATCAATGTGTGGGTAGTTAAAATCACCTATTACGACACAGTGTTTTTGTCTAGCTGCTATCTTTAATTCATTCATCATTTTATAATCCTCCTCTATCTTTTGATCCGGTGGGCGATAACAAACTCCCAGTGTTAAGTTTCCTTTTGGCCCCCCTATTTCAACCCACAGAACTTCAAGAAGCGAATCCAATTCTCTTAGCCTCTCGATCTTTCTGGACTTTATACCCTCTCTGACATACAGAGCCACCCCACCTCCAACCCTTCCCCCCCTATCCTTCCGATATAATATATAACCGGGAATCACCGTATCCCACTGATTTTCCTCATCCCACCAAGTTTCTGAAATACCCACAATGTCTATTTTTCCCTCTGACACCAAGCACTCCAACTCCCCGATTTTACCTCGGACACTTCGAGCATTTGTATAGAAACAGCTGTAATTTCCCATACTGGTTAAGCCTGCCACCTTCCTCTTGCAATCTCGAGACCTTGTCAGGCAGTCCATGTCACTAGCCATGGTCTCAGTGGACAATTTCAATCCACCTCCCTGTAGAAAAGCAACAGGTACCCCCTCATCTCTCTGAGATGAGCCAACCCGAACCAGAGACTTTTCATCTCCTGTCGGCTTTCCCCCAATATTCAGTTTAAAAACTGCTCTGCCACCTTTTTGATTTTAAGCGCCAGCAGCCTGGTTCCTTCTCGGGACAAGTGGAGACCGTCTCGCCTGTACAGCTCCCTCTTGTTCCAAAAAGCATTCCAGTGCCTAACAAACCTGAACCCTTCCCCCCTACACCATTGTCTCATCCACGCATTGAGACTCCTGATCTCTGCCTGTCTCTCTGGCCCTGCGCGTGGAACAGGTAACACTTCTGAGAAGGCTACCTTGGAGGTGTGTGTATGTATGGTGTGTGTATGTATGTATGTATGTATGTATGTATGTGTGTGTATATATATATATGTGTGTGTGTGTGTGTGTGTATACACCTATACATTTTATATGTGCGTGTGTGTTATATATACACAAATAGACGAGCTTCCTCATTAGAAATGGTAAACAAGGGCAGTACATGCTTGGACTTCACTTTACAACTGGCAATTGATGTTCAGTGTGTGTTAGCAGCTGGGGTAGCAAATCTTCTTTCCTCTATCCAGTTAGTATCAAGAATATGGATTGTGAACTAGTTTTGGACTTCATTTTAACTTAACCCTTTTGCATTCTCAGCTGAATATTTCTATGTATGATAACACTAAAATACTATTCAGGTAAAAACAGACAAACATAAATTATTTTTATGTAGGAAGTAAACTATTGGTTTCCAAGTTGTTTTTTTAATGAATCTTTTGCAGCATTTGTGTAAATACACCAAATTGTCTGTTCCATCTGATAATCTTTATTTCATAAAGTGCTGCTTATGTAGGCTTGTGACCTGACACCCACTATAGTCACTGAGTTTAAGGTAATACAATCACCATGCAATATTCCTGTTTTAGGATTAAGTTGTTATAATGTTCACACACACACATACATGCTCACACAAAGGATTATAATATTAAAGTAATTTGCTGTGAAGAACAGGAAGAACCATTGAGATATAATTAGACAAAAACCTGTGCTTATCATAAGCCCAGAGCAATATTGTCAAATCATAAATAAGGAATGCAATCCACAGTTCTTGTCACAAAACCTTTAAGCAAATTACATTCCCCAGCTAGTAATTTATTTCATGTGGACTGTTGCATAAATGATCCATGGTCTATCCAGCTCAGACCACACCTTTGTTTAGGGGTAATGAAGATCATTCACATTTTTTTTGACCCTATTGTTTAGCCAGAGTTTCCTAACAACCTGAATTGCACATTATTGGACCTTGCAATATTTTAAACCAACCTGGACTTAAAGTAATTAATTGAATTTGACTGTGCTTCTGTATTTAGCACACTGGTTTTTGTTTTTTTTAAATGTATATATGAGTCCAATTCCCCTCCTTACTACAGCATGCATGCACATAGCTTTTGTCTATGCAGGGCTCATGATGCCTAACATAACCCTTGTGATGGTCAAAGGAGATCCCTTCCTCCTCATTCTTCAAATGCCTTTTCCTAAATGTTGTAGTCTTGTGAACCATTGTAATCTACTAGCAAACAAAACCTGTATTCTGCAAACATATTCTGCAAAATTCCCCCCCAACATCACTCCAAGTGACATGAAGGAATAGATATCACACACCTGGATTCTGATGTATGTGTTGTTTGACTTGTGTTTGTAAGACTGCTAGGCATTTTTATGAGGTAGACCTACATTTAATTTCCAGCTGTACACTTGCATTAGAGCTTTGCCTATTAAGCATTAAAATGCTTTGTAATCACTGATGGGTATGCTCTGCATGGCTCAAATTCTAACCAGGTTGCCAAACATGAATGGCATCTGTGACTGCTTGACAAATATTGATTCTTGGAATGGGCTTACATTGTCCATGTGTTTTGTGTGTCTCTCTCTGTGTGTATGTACAACTGAAACAGAACTGAAACAGACAGGTAAAGTTGCCAGGCATGATCCATCATCATTTTGGGTGACACTCTAGCATTCATTCAAAAAGTCTATAGTTCTTGGGTGAGTACTAGAGTCACCCCAACACAATCCAGCACTTCCAAGTTGTCTTAAAAGTGACATCATCACATAGTGGCTCATTTGTCTGACCTGCTTCCAACCATAATAAGCTGAACATTGGTGGGTAGCAGCCAAAATTGCCAGGACTTTCCCTGTCATAAGTAGCAGGTGGTAATTCTACAGACAAGGCGGCTGTGAAGGAAAAAAAGAATGTAGGGAGAAATGCTACCTGTTCTCCCTGGAGAAAAGGGGGGGCAAAATTGAATAGATTGATAGTATATTATGAAGATCACTTGGATCCTACTGACATTTCTTCTGATGGAAAGGAGGGGAGGAGCATGACTTTCTCACCTCCTCCCTTCTGCTGTTACCCCAAATGTCCCTGAAATGTGATATATGGATAGATTGATAAAATAATAGCTAATTATAATGGTCATAAAGCCTGGGCTTGGGTCCACTGGAGACTGAGCTGATGAAAGGGAACTCTCTCTTTCCATCTTCCACCTCAGCCCTAAATTCCCATGAAGTGCTGATCTGGGGCAACCTTGTGACCTACAAGGCACTTGAAATGCTGATCCTCAGGGACAGGAGAAAGGAACCAGTGAAAATAACCTCACCCTTCAGAAATTCTCCACTGGATCCAGCCTTTGGCATTCAATGCAAATGAGGGGGAACTCATGTGTGTATACATGTTTTCTATCATCAACTGTGTACTGATTATTTCCTTAATATCTAAGCACCTCTAGTACACATTCTTTAAAGAAAAGGGAAGCTCATAGAAGTGGGGGATTTTGTTTTAAAGTGTTAAAAGAATCTCTCTTCAAACATAGCACAACATTACAATATGTTTGGGAAACCAAGATTTTGTTCACAGACATTCCATCCTGTCTTGTCCTGTTTTCAGAATCCTAAAAAAATGTGGCTGTTCTCCCAACCTGTAGTGCTCGAATGGAGGAAAGCTTTGCCATGTCAGCAGCATACTTTCTATTGAATGTTTTACCACAGGGACATAAATCCACATTCCCTTTACTTGAATTAACAATATTCTGATACAAAATCAGCAAATATTCCAGTTCAACTGAACTACAAACAAACTCTTTCACAAACACCCAAACAGTAGGGCTCCAACTACAGATTCAGAAATACCCGGAGATTGTAGGGTAGAGATTGGAAGAGTGGAGTTTTGGGAGGGGAGGGAACTTGGTAGGATACAGTGTCATCCAGTCCACCTTCCAAAGTGGTCATTTTCTCCAGGAGAAGTGGAATAAATGTTTTAAATAACATTAATGATAAATAAATTATTTGTGTAACCTGGAGATCAGTTGTAATTCCAAGAGACCTCCAGCACCCACTTGGAGGTTGGCAACCCTAAAACACACACATATATGTACAGGTATCAAACTTCCAAGAACCCAACAGAACATCTCCCCCAAGGTTTCATTCTACTGTTCCACTTCGTGTGTGCAAGCCACTTCTGTACTGGCAGCAGTATGGTCTATTTGGCAGTTGAACAAGATTGCTATGAAATTCTTGGCATCTAGTGTAGTGGCCTGCATTCAAACAACAAATTACATATGTCAGGGCTCTTTTTGTAGAAAAAGCCCAGCAGGAACTCATTAGCATAATAGGCCACACCCAAAGGCAAAACTCATTAGCATATTAGGCCACACCCTGACAACATCACTCATTAGCACATTAGGCCACACCCCCATGTTACCAGAAGTGTGGTCATCCAGCCACACCCACCTTTCCCTTCTTATTCTGTTTACCTTGTTTGTTGTCAAAACGCAGGGCTTTTTTTGTAGCAGGAACTCCTTTGGATGTTAGGCCACACACCCCTAATGTAGCCAACCCTAATGAGTTTCTGCTATTGGGTGTGACCTATTATGCTAATGATTTCCTGCTGGGCGTGGCCAACTCAGGAGCCAGCCAGAACTCCGTTCCTGCCCCAAAATAGCCCTGTGCTAGTTTAAACCATAGTTTCGTGTTAGGTATGAACTGCAACTTCTGACATCTCCAACACATCACAGTGGCATGAATGAGAACTGCGAAAGGACATATCTATGCTTGCGGTCTTGCTGTTTTGTAGTTCTGTTCATTTTGATGGGACACTATATTTTTCCTGTGAATTGTGCCTGGAATACATTCATTCTGAAAATGTCTGGCCACAGTCTATCAAAATCATGCCCTCAGCTTCAGCAGAGTGTCTGAGTCAGTGAAAAAAACAAAGAAAAACCAATTTCCTCAGCTGAGTGTCCCTTAGAAAGAATGATGCCTTTCATGTAAACAAGACACACAGTTTAGCTTAGTGGGCAAAGGCTCAGAGAGCACTCATTAAGATGACTCTGCACCGCTGTGGGCCTCCCCCTCAGGGATGACAGGTTAATTATAAATAAAGTGATTTATGTAATAGCCAGCTAAATATTAAATATTAACAGTGCCATATCGCCTTTTAAAGACTAATTTATGTAGTTTAACAAGCATTCAAACACATTGAGTTCTATTCTGTCAATGATTTTTATGTGGAAGTATCAAATGTTATTGACACCATTTTTAAAAAAATAAACACTATGGACAGGAATTTAGTACAAAGAAAATAGGGAAGCCAAAACAATGAAGAGAGGAGACAAACCTCCATCACATACCAAGATAAAGTTCATTAGGCAGAAAGAACTGACTATCTTGATCCTGTTTTGGTTCTTATTATATTCATTTCTATTTTGGCCAACCGTTGCAGTTCTCTGCTTTTCAACTTTGGTTTTATAAAGTTTGGTTTTATTAAGTTCCTCATCAAAGGCTCCTAAGTAAGCTTAATAGTCACAGGATAAAAGGACAAGTCCTTTTGTGGATCAAAAACTGGCTAATTAATAGGAAACAGAGAGCGAGTATAAATGGGTAATTTTCCCAGTGGAGGGTGATAAGCAGTGGGGTACCACAGGGACCAGTACTTGGTCCGATGCTTTTTTATTTGTTCATTAATGATTTGGAGTTGGGAGTTAACAATGAAGTGGCTAAATTTGTGGATGACATGAAGTTGTTCAGGGTGGTGAAAAGCAGGGAGGATTGTGAGGCACTCCAAAGGGATCTGTCGAGGATGGGCGAGTTAGCATCAACATGGCAAATGAGGTTCCATGTGGCCAAGTGCAAAGTGATGCACATTGGAGCCAAAAATCATAACTATAAATACACATTGATGGGGTCCGAACTGGCAGAGACTGACCAAGAGAGAGATCTTGAGTCGTAGTAGATAACTCACAAAAAATGTCAAGACAGTGTGCGACTGCAATAAAAATGGCCAATGTTTATAAGAATATGCAAGGGATAGAGCAGGTAGAGAAAGAAGTACTTTTCTCCCTTTCTCACAATACAAGAACTCATGGGCACTCAATGAAATTGCTGAGCAGTCGGGTTAGAACAGATAAAAGGAAGTACTTCTTCACCCAAAGAGTGATTAACACATGGAATTCACTGCCACAGGAGGTGGTGGCAGCTACAAGCATGGACAGCTTTAAGAGGGAATTAGAAAAACATATGGAGCAGAGATCCATCAGTGGCTATTAGCTGGACGTTTTCATGCGGAGGCTGGACAACCATCTTTCAGGTATGTTGTAGGTATGTAGGGCTATCTTTCAGCTATGCTCCTGCAGAGTGCAGGGGGTTGGATTAGATGACCTGTGAGGTCCCTTCCAACTCTAATATTCTATGATTCTATGAAGGTATAGATAGGAACTCTGGGGCAAGTGATGCTCTGTATTCTTGGTGCTTCGGGGGCAACAGTGGGAGAGCTTCTGGTGTCCTGGCCCCACTGATGGACCTCCTGATGGTACCTGGGTTTTTTGGCCACTGTGTGACAAAGTGTTGGACTGGATGGGCCATTGGCCAGATCCAACATTGGCTTCTCTTAAGTTCTTATTTATCCGTGTATGTATTTTGCACTGTTAAACAGTTATTCAGCATGGTTGATATGGTATTTATATAATGTGAGGCATTTACATGCTATATGCTATACAAAAAACAAAACCAAAGAGTAGCACAGAAGAAGAATGCAAAACAAAGGAAATACTCTGTGGTCAATAATGAACAATTACAAGAAACAATTGTATCAATGTGTCATTAGAGTATAATAAAGAGGACACAGTCCAACGTAATACAAATATAATGAAATTTAATATAACAAGGTGTGATTTACATACCACAGGAAATAGATATATTTAAACTATATCAACTCATACACCAGAAACTCCAGTAATGTAGAACACAATCTTTCAGTTTTAATAGTCCCCAGGAGTTCAAAGATTCACTGGAGCCTGGTGGATGAAATAATTATAGGTTCCTTCAATATTCTTCTTTACGCATAAGCTAGTTGATAAAAAGGCCATGTTTCACTAAAAGCTTCTTCACAAAAGATGGAACTCTAAGTTTTCTGCTCCAAAGGGAAAAGAATTCACCAACATGTTGTTTCCTTGCACAAAGTTGCTGCCAGTCTCAAGTCAAAGTACAAAAAAATGCCACTGATTCCATTTGACTGGCTCATGTAACTGCAGCAGCAGCATATAGGAGTGGAGACATTCCCCCTCTCCACCACCCTGCTTGCTTGTCTGCCTTCTTGCCATGCTGCTATTTCCTCCCACAGAGGCAGGGAGCAGTAGGTCACACAGTGGTGGCAGTGGTTCCTGTTCCTCCTCTTCCTTACCCACAGCTTTCACTCCTTCTCACCTACCTGCCTTCCTAAAATGCTGGTCATGGGTGCAGCAGATCCTACTCCACTTTGCTGATCTGCCTTCTTGTCTGTCCAGCAGGCTGGTTCATGCAGCAGTGGCTCCTGTTCCCCCTTCCCACTAACTTGGCTTGCGCAACAGCGGCCAGCTGTTCCCCCCTTTTTCAAAAGGACAGCCAAAAACTTACATCTTTGAGACACCTTGGTGTTTTCCTAAAAGCCCTGAATATGTTACATTCTTGGTGTCTTCCTGAAAATCTGGGAGGGACAGGTCTATAGAAAAATACCCTCCGTGTGTACTTGGCCACATTCTCTGTTTTGTTTTGATTGGATCCATACAGGGATCAGGTTCAGAATTAGATGTATAATTGTATATCTGTGATATATTGACACACATGTAATATTAAGAAATGTGTATATTTAGCAAGGAAACTTTGGTGAGAAAAAAGTGTACTTGGCCACATTCTCTGTTTTGTTTTGATTGGATCCATACAGGGATCAGGTTCAGAATTAGATGTATAATTGTATATCTGTGATATATTGACACACATGTAATATTAAGAAATGTGTATATTTAGCAAGGAAACTTTGGTGAGAAAAAATGGGAAACAGTGCAAAGTAACAATCAGGTTTGAGTTGTACAAGGAGAAAATAAAATTGAAATGCATATTTTGGAATTGAAGCAGCAAGAAGAAGTTCAAAATTATATCCATTAATAAGTAGCCATTAAGACAACTTTGTATTAGACATTACTATCAAAATATGTAATGTTCAATGTTGCTAAATCTGTGGATATTTAAATCTGTAGACTGGATCTATGAACAGACAAGACAAATGTTTCTACACAACTGAGAAAAGACCCAGGTTTGCAGAAAAATCTGAAATCTAAAAAAAAGAAAATACATTTGGGAGTGAACCCCTCCCTCAGATAATAGAAGCAAAGCCTATTGTTTTCAGAAACAAATGTCCTCACAGTGGCTGTTGTATCCATTCCTAGGCAACCACAACAATATTGCCAGCCGCCAGGCCTTGGTTTCTGTTAGCAAAAGGCATGGAGAGACAGTAGGCTCTTTCCAGGGCTGTTTTGGCCTCCGAGGGAGGATTCAGTAGGGCTAGGCCCACCAGCAACCACCAGGTGACTTGACACCACATGACTTACATGACTCACCCAGGCCCAATTGCTTGCTACTGCTCAACAGCAGCCACACAGTGAAAGCCGGTGTGGTGTGATGGTTAGAGTTTTGGACAAGGAGTTTCAGACAAGGATCTGGGGCCCCAAATTTGAAACTCTGTCATGGAAACTCACTAGGTAACCTTGGATTAGTCACACATTCACAGCCTAACTTACTGCACAGGATTGTGAGGATAAAGTTGAGGCAAGGAGAATGATATAAGCTTCTTTTTGGATCCTCATGGTGGAGAAAAGTAGGATATAAATGAAGTAAATAATATACATATAGATGAAGAAAGGGGCAGATAAAAGATTTGTTGGTTGATGGGGGTTGCCAGGAGAAGAAAACAGGAAATAGTTTGGGGAGTGGGATACCAAGGAAAATGAAGTACCCCCTACAAGTCCTTGTGAGTTCCCCAGTGTTCAGCTTGGTCCACCCTGGCAGCCAGCACCATGTCGAGAAGCTGCCAGGGGGAGGGAATGAGGAACAGCAGAAGATGAGGAGTGGGGGAAATAAAGGTAGATTAGCTGGTGGTTGCTAAGAAGAGAAGGAAGCAGGAGAAAGAGACAGGCTATGGGGGCTTTCAGGGAAAAGAAAAAGGAAATAGTGGGGGAGCAGCTATTAAGGGGCTGGGTGGGTAGGCAGAGCTGTGAGGATGAGGGATGGGTGGCTAGACAAAGTGGCAAGAGAGGGATGGATGAGGAGGAGGGGCAAGCAAGGCAGATTGAAGAGGCAGTGGGAGGGCAAGGGGGAGGTAGGGGACCATTGTTAGGGGTAAGGGGAGAAGAAGTAGGGTGTGGATGGGAAAAGATGAGAGGAGGAGTTGGCAGTGGTAGGAAAGGATATAGAAAGTAGCTGGTGGTGAGTTTCAGAAGTCAGAGGACAGTGAAGGCATTTCCTTGTGAGTATGGCTCTATTGTGCATCATAATGCATTTTTATTTCTGTTGCATATGTATTTTTTCAGAATTTTGCAGAAGGCCTTACATTGATGCCAATCCAGCAGATAACATTTCTGTGGGTGCAAGGACCTCTACTCATGTAGCACAGTTTTCCCTCATCCCATATCCCTGTAATGCAACTGCCTTGACTACTACTTTTTTTCCTTTTTTTTTTTACAAATTACCCCAATGTTAGCCATTAGGAAATGATGCCCTGTTTTGGGTTTTTTTCCTGGACTCTGCTAGCTCTCAAGAAATCATTATAAATAAATTGAGAGTAAGAATATGGCATGAGAGCGATTTATGAGCCACTGAAGTTAGGAAACACAACTGTCTGCTTTTAAATTGGGAAGCAGCCAAGAAGAGAAGAAATCTGCATCTTGGGGGGGGGGGAATCGAAGCAATTATAATACAAGACAGCATTAAAAAGAAACAACAACAACCCTCTGTGTCAAATGTTTTTCTCAGTCATTTTGCCAAGGAGCTGTCACTCAAGAATTCATTTGCTTCATTCTGGACTCCTATAAAAAAATTCAGAGCAGATAGAGAGACTCTTATGCTTTTGCAGTAGACTCATGGTTTTTAAACTGTGTTCAAGAGATTTCTTGAAAGTTTATTTAGAGGACCTGCAAACAGATGAACACTCTTCCCTTTGTTGTATTTAGGCATCGTAAATTAACTGTGTGCTCTCCCACTAAGCACAGCACCACACAGTTTCACAACTTTTTCCCCCACAACCTTCATCTCAGGCAAGTTATAGCAATTTTCAGTCCATGTGTCCTAATCACAAAACTTGGTGTAACTCTGTTTAATAAAACACTTGAGTTTAAGTAGATCTTTTACAGAGACTGAGGCTCAAACTAAATGAGATTTTGGAAGATCTGTGCAGGCTCTGATTTAGACTATGATTACTACACAAGAGAAGAAGGGAATTTAAAACTGATCCCCCCAAATCAAAACTAACTACCCTTGGAAGAAAGGGAGGGTTTCCAGAGCTATTAACAACTGTTTTAACAGCAGTCAACAGATGAGACTGCTGGGGGGGGGGAGAAAACAACACTAAATGGGGTTCTGTGCTTCCCTTTTAAAACATTCATCATTCCCTGATGGAAGAAAGTTTGAAAAACACATTTTATTAAAAATCAGGGGTGAAGCTGAACTTTACCAAGTGATATGATAGCATACACCTTGATTCTAAGGAGACTGAAAAAATGTGAAAGAAAATGTTCATCCCTGACCTCTGGTTTTCTCTCAGGTGAATAAAAACCACACACACGCATGCACAGAGCTATTTTTATTTGAAAGTTTAGTGAACTGTACAAATGACTAAAAAGGATATAAAATGATAGAATGAAAGGTATTGTTCTTGGTTCAAAATTAAATATTTACACTAGCCTGCACTTTAGTGTATAGATTCTTAAAATAACTTTCTAAACTATTTAAAGTTTGTTACCAAACAGCGCAAAATGAAATTTTTATCAGTCCCTGTTCGGGGGTACACTACATGGTTTTTATGGGTGTAGTGATTTCACTCAGGTATTGTTCCTGAAGGGGAGATATTGCAAAATTATTATTTTTATAAAGCTGGGATACATATAGGATGGGGTGGTGCTGTTACCTTTAGGAACCTGTTTTGAGGGCTATTCATGCTACAGATGGGGACAAACTTTTAGTCTCTTTTGAAGTGAGTAGTGCAATGAGTTCACTTCTCCAAGCCACAAAATATATCTTTGTATGTTAACTAAGAAGATAATTATGTAGTTATTGATTAAATAAAACACTAAACAATAATCAGAAATATAATATAAAAGGAATACAAACTAATCTCCTGCAGAAATAGGTATATATAAGGCAAAAGTGTGACCTACCACATGAATTTAGACTTTGGTCAGATGCAGGGGTGGCCAAACTTGCTTAACCTAAGAGCCACATAGAATAAACGTCAGATGTTTGAGAGCCCCAGGGCATGTTGAAACGTGTTGCCCCACAAGACGGAATAACGAGGCAGACACGTTGCTGGGTTTAAAACTTTGGGCCACTTTATTAACTACAATCTTTCTGGAACCAACGGCAAGGGCAAACAACAGCTAATTGCAGTATTGGTCAAGGCCATGGGTCAATGACCCCTCCTTAACTCATGAATTAGGGCGAGCCACCCTGCCCCAGGTGGTAGCCAATATCAGTGGCTCGCACCCGGCTGGCTAAGCATTGCGGGATAACCCCGTAGGCCCAACCCCTGAGCTGCTAGGATCAAAGGGAGGACCCAAAGTGGGGTGTTCCCAAAGGCAGTCTGTTTTCCCCGCCCCATGCCGCAAGGCACAAAGACTGTACTCACATGACTCCTTCAACCCAAATACTGGGTGTCAGTTGGTGCTCAACGTACCGCAAGCTATATACCGCCTATAACCCCGTCAAGGCCAAGCCTCTGCTTTAGGCCTTAGCGCCCACCGGGAGGCCCAAGGTCCCCCAAATCCCTAGCCACAGTTCCTCCAGAAAGATGTCCAGGCCCATATCCGGAAAGTGGATACCATCCTGCCTTTACAACTCAAACCGCCCCGCGTGGAACGCAGGGTGAGGCATAAAGATGCCCAAAACACCCTCCAGAATCCTCTGTAACTCCCTGTTTGCCTTCTGGCGTGCCTTGTCGATTGCCAACTGACTCAGTGCCCCGCGCCAAATTTTACGTGGCCCGATTGCTGACCAAATAATGAGGGTATCCAGCCATCGCCTGTGAATCAGCTGTAAATCGTCGCGGGCCTGCAGGATAAACGCCTTCCCTTTTACTAAACCTAAATCATTTCCCCCTAAATGGATAACTAAAATCTTTGGCGGAGAACCAACCTTCTCCTGGAACAACAACTGCAGAAGGCCTGGCCACTGCAAACCGCGTCACCCACGCCACTCCACAGCTGCCCACTGGCTCAGTCCCAGCTGTGTGCCCATCGGCGTCCATCTAGCTCTGTGAGCCACCCAAAAAAACAACACTGTGCCCACAGATTAAAACCATCTTCCTCTCCGGCCGGGCAACCAAACCTAAAACAGAAAAATCAGTTAACCGAGGCATTGCAAATGGACTCCACAGGCAATCTACTAGCGTCTCAACAGTGGACGAACATAGCCCTTGTATGCCCTAGATTGCCATCACCCCAGCCTCTGAATATCACCTGCTGTGTAACCCATGGCCGCAGCCGTAGAAGCAGCGCCAATCCGAAAAGAATGGGTACAAAAACATCTCCCAGCTAGCCCCAACCTTGCTAACGCCTTGGTCGTTACAGACCAACATTGATGTTTTGTTAAGGGTTCCCCATCACTGTGCTGAAACAGCAAACCAGCACCCACTCCCCTAACTGCCAGGTAGGATGCTAAAGCTGTTACCGGGCACAACTGCTTCTTCTTTTCTTTTTTCTTTTTTGAGCCCCCGAAGGGAATTTTTTTATTATTTTTATAAATCTACAATACTACAGAAAATAATAAGGGTGGGGTACTACATATATGGGAGAAAGGAAAGTAACCAACTATACCTAAAAACCCAAGAGAGGAGATCCTCAATAAAGCTTAGTTACATTAAGTGATAACTCTTGTAAAACAATATGAATTGAGTTAAGTTTTTCACACATTTTCACTTTTCTTTAGCAAATTTAGCTGTTCAGAAACCATACCCCCCCCATCACCACATTTATGCATCAGCAACCTCGAGGCACAATACAGAGTCCTTCAGCCTCTGTATGAAATGCTGTTTGTTTGTAGAAAGAGGTTTAAGTCCTTGTACTTCTTTCTCTTCTTCCTTATTTCAAATGGAATATCTTTTAAAATTCTAATAGGATTGCCTCCAATTTTCAGTGGTGTTCTTGAAGTCACTTTCAGGATTAAATCCCTTATGTGTCTCTTCGAGAATCTCACAACAATCTCCCCAGGCAGATTATTCTTTTTTATATATCCTGAATATGATCGATAGACCACATCCATTTCGCTTGGTAGCAGTTCTGCCGTTTCTGTTGCTGGGGCCAACAATTCACTCATTAGCTCTTTAGGATTCTCTCCCAATTTTTCTGGCACACCCTGGAAGCGAAGGACCATGTTGCCCTTACCCATTTGCACCTGGAGCCATTTATCTTCCATTGAAGTTTGCTTTAACTCCAACTTTTGGACTTTCTTTGTTGCAGCCACCTCTTTGATTTTCTCACTGTCTTGCTTCATTATCTGTATCATATCATTCATCTGGGTTTGCTGTGCTGTCAACTGGTTTTGCTGAACTGTCAGATTTTTGGTTACTTCCGACATTTGTTCTTTGATGTTATTCAACTGCTCCAGCAGAGGGCGCATACATTCCACTACAGTCTTTGCTAGCTCATTCGTCACTTCCGTTTTAGGTCTCTCCAGTCCTTTTAATTTCGGAATCAGCTTGTCTTTGTCCCTCTTGCCCGCCATCTTTGCCGTTTGTTTACGCTTTGTAAAAGTTTTTTAAAAGTCTCTGCAATGTGCTCAATGTGCTCAATTGCTTCTCTACATTGGTGAGTACATCTGAACAGTTTACTCCTCGTCTCTCCTCGCTCCCCCCCTTTTCGTTTAAAAGTCCAT
>NW_015173218.1:114493-136532 GCF_001447785.1 Gekko japonicus | reverse complement strand
ATCCTGGGGGGGGGTTAACGAGCCTGCTCGCCCACTTCTTCGGCCAGAGCACGGCTACCCCCCTGGGAGGTCTGGGAGGAGCGTCCGCAGTCGTGGAGCCATCGACCAGAAGTCAAAATTCTATCATTGTTGATGGCAATGCCCAGCCATTCAAGGGTTTTAGAACGATGTATTTATTATTTATTTATTATTTTATTAATTCGACTTATTATACCGCCCTAACCCATAGGGGTCTCTGGGCGGTTTACAGGAGTGTTCTAAGAACTATTTACCCTAACTAAGGCCACATGCTATAGGGTGG
Source organism: Gekko japonicus (assembly GCF_001447785.1). Taxonomy (NCBI): domain Eukaryota; kingdom Metazoa; phylum Chordata; class Lepidosauria; order Squamata; family Gekkonidae; genus Gekko; species Gekko japonicus. The sequence goes on along the minus strand of NW_015173218.1, from coordinate 136,231 downwards.
GGATTTCCTACCAGCACCCTGTGGTGGGCCCGCTGCGTCTTTTCTGGCTCGGCTTTTTCTTCCTTCTCGGCAGTTTCTGGCATCTTTTTCACTGGGCCGGCTGCTTCCTCGGTGGGACCGTTCCTCGGCGCACGCCTTCGGTCATTCACAAGATCTGTAATGTAAAGTAAGAGCTAGATCCCAAAAGGCTATTATTGGATTTGTGTTCTCATGAGGCTATTGATACACAAAAGCTCAAGCTTATTTCAGCTTCATTGGTGACGGCATGTTTGTGTATTGCAAGAAACAGGAAGGAGGATAAACCTCACTATTTAACACTGTGGAAGCTTAAAACTTGGGACTAGGGACGGACATGAATTCTGGTTCAGTTCAGTTTGGAGTTTAGGGTAGTTCCCAAACCAAACCCTGAACCGAGCAAAAAATGCCTGAACTGAACCAGCCAGTTTGTATTCCTCTTTCTCCCAGCCGTGGCAAGCCATTGCTGGGAGAAGAGGGGGATCACCTGGGAAGGATTAAATGGCTGGCTTTGAAGTGGGGGGGATGGATGGGTTTAATGGCTCATAGCCATTTAAACCTAACAGCTGAATGGTGGACCCACTGCACTATTAGGTTTAAATAGCTGGCAGCCATTTCAGCTGTCCATTTTACTTCTTTCTGCTTTAAAGTGGGGTGAAGCAAAACAGAGCACTGAAATGGCCCACAGTCATTTAAACCTAATAGGTGAGCTACGGACCTGTGTTGCTCAGCTGGTAGGTTTAAATGGCCCAAACAGCCAAACCAAAAAAAAGTCCAGTAAATTTTCAGGGGCTCCGAACTGGGCCAAGTTTGTACCAAATTTTGGCTTGTGAACTGGTTTATGCCCATCCTACTTGGGACCTTGTAGTTATGGAGAAAATATATTTAATGGTTACCCCTACAGATTCAGATTCTAAGTAATCTCAGTTTTGAACAAGTGGATTCCTCTTATTTTCTATTTGGAGAGAATGAATTATCATAATGAAGTATCATAAAGAGAGGAGAAATCCCCTCCAAATATGTTTCTTTTTTCATGATTGTTCAGTCTATATTTCCTGTAACAGTGTATTTTATTTGCTTTTTTTCTAGTGAGCATAGAACTTAACAGCATGTCCAGAGTATCCATTCTGATATATTTGTTGTGTTTTATTTGATTTTATGCATGTTGAAATCCATTTTGTTAAGATATTTGTTTTAAAAAAACTTTTAAAAGTCAGAACAAAAATTACCGATCTAAACTAAACAAATATGTAAATTCCAATAACTTTACCTGTAACAGGTCTTTGCAATATCATTTCAGCAGTACAGTCTTCTTTTTATAGGCAAGTTGAATTCCTATCTAACTTTGCCACACTCCTTTTGCAATAGGGCTTTTATTTCAGGGTTTTTGTTTTTGATCCAGGATCAGACCTACCGCATGTATTCCACATTTTCTTCAAAAGGGGCCATGTCACCTCTTGTCACGCACTTCATCATTGACAGAGCCTTCCTTTTTCAAAAATGTTGTGCATGTGCAGTAAAGTCACAACATTATTACATTGTCAAAAAAGGCTTGCTTGGGAATGGGGGAAGGCTTAATAGTTAGTTACTGTTTTGATTGCCGCCACTAGATGTGCCTTCCAAATGTCCATTTAAAGGCCCACAAAAACTTTGAAGCTGCAGCTTTGCTCCATGTTGACCCATGAACTTTTTTAGTTTGTGTTCTGTGTTTCTTTAGAATTAATTCTTGCCCAGCAATATGGTGCACACTTTCCAGGTTTCCCTGGTACATGTGATGCAGTATGCAATTGATCCTGCTGCCTGTAATTTGGGCAATTTGCTGGAGCATTCCCAGAACTGATGTTATGATGCTGCTTGTTTCCCACACTAACTTGGAAATGAGGTTTGGTGGCCATTTCCTTATCAGTTGCTTCACAGGACAAAACCTCCCCCCCCTTTTTTTGTTGTGCATGCATTGTGATGTTGTAACGTCATTACATTGCATAGAAAGTCATTATGAACGTTGTTATGGAAGCTTAGCGCTGGCCACACAAATTCCCGCCATGATGGGGGCAGTGTTCAGATCCATTTAAAAATACCCTGCTTTCCATGTCAACTCTCCATTTTGATTCTTGCTTTCTCTGAGATTCTCTAGTGTGCTGTAGTTCTTTAGTGTTGGTTTTCTCAGCAGACATGGCAGATACACAATTGCTTCAAAAGCTCAGATTGATTGCTCACTTGAATGTCTGTTCAGCCTATTTGTGTTGTTTGTGGAAGAGAAAACACCCCTACCATGCCCTGCACTCTTCCTCTGCATCCAAGTCTGTTTGTGTGCTTACCAGTCATTTGATGAACTCCCATTGGCAGCAACAGAGATGGCATGCCCTTGCTGGCATGTGTTTTCCATGATGCCGTGATTGGTAGGATAACTTTGTTTTTGGGGTGTGGAGCGATGAGCAGTGGCTGTATAATTTCTGAATGACCCACACAAGTTTCATGGAGATTGTCTCTGTCTTGAGAAGAAGTCTGGATTGACAGACTACCAAGAAGAAGTGAGTTGCTGCTGCCCTTTGACATTTGGCCAATGCTAATACCTCTCACAAAGTGCAAGACCAGTTTGGTCTTTGACTATTCATGGTGGGTAAAATCATCCTAGAGGTGTGCTTTGTGCTGGAGGCTGCATTGTATAAGAAGGTTGTCTATAATTAAATAAAAAAATAATAAATAAATACTTGGGCGATGAGATCAGCAAGCTAATTTTTTTTAAAAAAATCTAAATTGCATTGTAATAAACCAATAACAGCTGCTAGGTATGCCAAAAGTGATTTCATGCATTTTGCTATAGATATGAAACATACCGAGAAGGCTGAAAGCACTTTGTAAACAGAGATTCTAATATAGCATCTGGGGAAGATTCTTCATGTTTCCTCTTTCTTTCTGTAAAGATAATGGTTGGTTTTGCATGCCTCAGATTCTGACACTACATAGGCACCATTGATGGGACACACCTCACCATTCAAGCCCCGGGAAGGAAAATTAAACAGTACAGAAACAACATTTTTCTGCTCCATGCTTCTCCAGGGGATGGTGGATCACACCAGTTGATTAATCAACACAGAGGTCGGGTGGAGTGGGAGAACTCATTATGTCTTCATGTTTACCAGCTCCAACTGGTGTTCTGGTGGAGTGTTTGCTCCTGGTGATCCAACAATAACTCTGCAAGAGGGGAGTGTTTTTTTCCCTCAGGATAGCCAGCAATGCCTACCCCATTCAGCACTAGTTGATGAAGCCATACAGTAACCCCCGGAAAATGAGGGAGAGGAATTTTGACCAAAAAGTGTTCAAGGCACGTAATGTTGTAGAGTGAACATCTGGGCAGTTGAAGGCTCATTGGCATTGTCTTTCTGCGTGCCTTACACTTTTAATTGAAAATGTAACCATAGTTGCCTTAACCTGGATACCCCAGGCAAGACCAATCTTGTCACATCTTGGAAGCTAAGAAGGGTCAACTCTGACAAGTACTTGGATGGGAGACTTCCTTGGAATACCAGCAGTCAGGAGATGGGAGCAGACTTTATTCAGCTACCTCTTTGAATATCCTCCAGGCCCCCAGTAGTGGTCAGTCACCAGAAGTCGCCATGACTTCCAAGTGTGCACACACACTCTGTCTCGCACACACACATGCACATATGAAAAAATACAAAAATGTAACCATGGTTGTCATTGCTTCTGTGAGTCTTCACAACATATGTGAAGAGAAGGGACATGATGTTCTCAATGACACCATGCTGGTGCCAGAAATAGAAGAGGACTTCTGTGAAGCCTGCAAGAGGCATCTTGTCGAGAGTGAGTGTGTGCATGATGTACTGGCAAACCTCATATATACTCACCAATGCAGATGAGCTGGGAGAGGTGAGAGATGCCAAAATCATTTTTTAAAACTTGTGTGCCCATGACATTCTATTTCTGTGACTGCAGGCCTTCCAACTGCCATTATTATTTTCCCTTGATTTAATAAAGTGTGCTTGTGGTTTCACAAGACATGGGTTATGTTTTCATTGAGCACCAATAAAAGTTATTTTGAAGTTTTAACACAATTTTTTCCCATGCTTTTGGCTTTCCAGGGGGTGGTCAGTTTCCATGGAAAGAAAAAACCTTCACTTAAGGGGTTAAAATGTTCTCTATTTTACTGGGAGGGCAAATGGAGAGGAGAAGGCATGAAGGGGGAAACCATTGGACCTTTAAACTTTGAAATGCTATAAAGGGGATACAACAACATTTTAGCATTATTCTGCCAAAATGCCTCCAAGGAAATGCAGCATCTTTTGGCAGCACAACGAGCAGCAGCACCAGCACCACCACCACCACCAGCAGCAGCATCTCCATTATAGGCAAGGGAGGAACTGCATGAGGAGGCAGGGATGGAGAACAAAGAGGAGGCAAGGAACATCAGTCCTCCGGCTCTATCACCACCTGCCTCAGGTATTGCAGGATCAATTGTAGCCTTAAAAGTGGTTTGAAAAAGCAGGCCTACCTCCCAAATACTTAACTAACACCCTAATAAATCTACAACCATTATACATAGCAGCAGCATCGAGTGACCTGGAAGCCCCAGCAGAGGAATCACCACCGGATCCAGAGGGGGGAACCTTGGAGGCACTACTCACCACTGTCACTTCACCTAGACCTTTCAGGGCATCCACGGCAGCCATCATGATAATCATGTTCTGCTGCATGGTTTCCTGGAAAACATTCCTGCCATGATCTCCATCCTCAAGCATTGCTTGAAATTTCTGATCCTTCCTTTGCATCTATGAATTGATCTGTCGGGTAGCCTTGCCATGGTCAGACTTGCCCTACTTCAGCATTTTCTGTGCAACATCATTCAAAATGGCTACCCTCTGTTGCATGTTTCTGAAATTGGCAAGCCAAGTTGCAGCTGACAACTCTGCCAGTGGCAGTGCAGGCCCTTTCTCTGCTGGGTCCCCTAGAAGAAATCAAAGCAAGCATTAGTTTAGTCATCATGTACACACATTCAGAATCTCAACAATGGAACCAAATGTTGGCAGGCTCCATTCTATGGTACCCTAAATGGGTCAGGTTGTTTCACTAATATGGTGGTCCAGGAGGGGTATCCTTGCTAGGTGTTCTTCTGGTCTAACTGGTTGCTGTCACCTTTGGTTTTGAGGGAGGGCAGGTTTCACAGCTCCCAACAAGAGATGCACAGGAACTGCATTCTCCCAACCTCCTTGCCTATTTATGAAATCCAGAGGCATGGAGCATTGCATGTACTCTAGATTGATGGTCATCAGGTCATGTGAGAATAGCTTCTCTGACCCTGTGACAGGTTCCACTGGTGCTCTGGGCACAGTTTTAATTAACCTTATCTTGGGACACACACTTGCATCCTTGTGCAGTATGCAATCCAGCTGCTTGTAATATGGGCAAGTTGCTGGAGCATTCCCTGAATGGCTGTTATGAGTAGCCACCCACCTTTATTCCTGTCTCATGGCTTTTGTCTTTGTCCTGCACTCCATCATCCATCTTTTTGTGCCCAAGAGAGTGCATCTGCCTAGAAATCTTTTCTAATATATGTTTCTGAGGTAGGAGCCAAGTGCCTCCTGTACCTTTTCTCCTCCCCCCCAGATCAAGAGAAGACCTAGTGTTTTCCTCCCGTGCCAGGAAACCCCCTTCCACCACTAGCCTTTGAATTGGAAGCCATCAAGGATCTTATGCAAAGAAGCAAAGTATCGAACTGATTCTGAGTGAAAATGTTTGCTCACCTCCACTACCCAGTGCTCTTCAGTCCTGAATTTCCCCGCCCACACATAGTTCCCACTGGTTGGAGCTTGAATTCTAGCCAGCACATTGGAAATGTTCTGTGACATTGTGATTATCTGTTCTGTGCATAGACACCATGCATGTCCAAAAATCAAGGGGGCTACCATGGTTGCTGCCATTACAACCCCCCCCCCCAGCTGTGTAAGCACTAAATGGGCATGGAAGAGCCCCAAAAAATCCTATGAAATGTATCTCACAATTGTCATGCACCAATTCTCTATATAACACAAATCCATAACAACATCATAACATCTTCCTAACCTTTGTAGAACTTTGATAATTGAGAACCAACACATCTATTTCCCAACAGCGAGTTATAGGGGGGGAAGAGAATGAAGGGGGAACAAAAACAATACAACTGTGAGGTGGCATAACTCACCTACAAAAAATAAAGGAAATCATGAATGGAAAGCAAAGGAGAAAAACTTTGTGGATGGGGAATCACACCGAGAAGTCTTTATGGAACCATACTGCCCATTTTGTCAAGGTGTTATAGCATCGCTGTCTTATAATGTGGGGGACTGCATTGTAACTAAATCACTACCATGTATGTTGTAAGAAAAAATATTGGATGTCTTGTGGACAACCTGGAGGGGGGGTGGCATAACTCACCTACAAAAAATAAAGGGAATCATGAATGGAGAGCAAAGGAGAAAAACTTTGTGGATGGGGAATCACACCGAGAAGTCTTTATGGAACCATACTGCCCATTTTGTCAAGGTGTTATAGCATCGCTGTCTTATAATGTGGGGGACTGCATTGTAACTAAATCACTACCATGTATGTTGTAAGAAAAAATATTGGATGTCTTGTGGACAACCTGGAGGGGGGGGTGGCATCTGGTGATCTCCTGCTATTACAATTGATCTCCAGATGACTATGATCAGACGGCTTGGATAAAATGGCTGCTTTGGAGAGTGGACTCTATGGCATGAGGAAGAAGAGATGGGCCTTTATAGCCTATCATCCAGCTCTATTACCCAACTTCCACACAAAAAATTATGACCTCATCACAACAAGCATTCATGTCCATACTGACCATTTTGTCACAATGTTATAATGTTGCTATCCTGTAAGGGGGGGGATTGTGTTGTAACAGAATCAATATTGAGGGTTTTTTTTAAAAAAATGGTGGATGTCTCAGGGACAACCTGGGGGGGGGGCAGGAAGGGGATAGGTGGGGTGAACACATGCCACTGATGACACAAAATGGCAGTGTGGTGAGAAACAAAATTAGAATCCAGGAATTCCTCACTGGAAAACTGAGTTAAGATCTGAAGGGGGGAGAAATCACTGTAAAAGTCGATTCAGAAAATACAGGGTAAAGGGGGGCAAAATTTGGATCTACTTATGGGGAGGCAAAGAGTTGTGCAGACAGTTTTGCATAGTTCAGTTATTTAGGAACACTGATGTAGGGGTTTGCACTTGTGCAGAATTGGTACAAGATACATCTAGTAGTAATTCCAGTGTTGTGCTTTGAATCTATATTCTTATACTTGCAATGATGCATTAGATCATCCTGCATAATGCAGCATGTTGTAGAACACAACTTCAATATCATAGCCATTCTATACAATCTTAAATCTCATATTGCTGATGCAGCTGTCTAAAGGGTTTGAATATAAATAGTATAACACAGCTTATTATTTGCCCTGACTTCCCTTCTGTGTTGTAGCTGCTGAATATATTGCCAGAAATACTAATTCTGTGCATAGGGATAATTGTGATATATATCCTTGATATGGTTCCAGCTGTGTCCAGCAGAAAAACTACAACATGAACAAAAAGAGAGAACAAACCAGATGGAAAGTGGCTTTGTTGATCAGTGTTCATAAATGCATTTGTAATATGCAGACATGTGTAAGCTTAGATGACCTAGGTCAGGAACACTTACAAGGTCTTTGCCGTTTTTAATGTCTATTTTTATACAGTTGTTTATCAGATATGTTAAGTATTTAGGTCTGATTTGCATTTCTGTTTTCCTTTCCTATAGGAAACAACTCTTCCTTTTTTCTCTCTAAATCAACAACATTTAACACTTATTTCATCTCATATGTGCTGCTTGCCTTTCCTAAAGTAAATGTTAGATGTAGAAAAGACAGACATTTTAGAAATGCTGGAGAACTGAAGTCCTTTATTGCCTTGGTCTGCCAGGTTAGAATAATTTGTCCTGGATATCACCTTTCACGTATTCAAACAACAACAACAAAGGTTCTGTAGAATTATTAGAAGTCTACGTTCCCCAGACAAACTAGATATGTACAATAACACCTGATCATTACTGCAAATCGTCTGCATTCTCACACATTGCCTTTGTTTGTCAAAGAATGTTTTGTGTGTATGCAATTTTCACAATGATGCTCTGAATTATTGTTGCACATGGCATTAATCTGTATCATCATCCAAAATTGGCTTAATTACACATATTGCATCACAGAGATCTCTAAACAGCCTAATATGGATCAAAATAATTGTGAATTGCACAAATTTCATACTCTTTATTTTTCCATGCACACAAAAAAATCACATTTTCAAAACTGCAGGGTTATATTTACAGTCTTCTGACCGTGTATCAGTGAGTGGAGAAAACATGGATAGTTGTGAAATTTAGCTTGCTGTGACCTCTTTATAATAGGATTTTACAGATAAAATGGCTCTTTTGTCCGGAGCTTGGACATTACACTTGGCTCAGTTAAATCACAGAATGTTTTCAGAATGCAATCTGGTCTACTGGTATGCATGGTTTTCAGTTGGTGAGGATTGATTATGACAGTCTTTAGCTGAAATTTTATCCCATTTCTTAGTTGTCTGATAGTTTATTTTATGGACTGCATTTCTCATGGTTGTTGTTTTTATGACTGGCTCTAAAAATGCTTAAGAACATTTTTATGCTATTCTGTTTTACACTGTTTTATGGGGCTTTCATTGGCCCATGATTTTATGACTGCTAGATAGTTTCATTGCTAGTAAGACTTGTTATTGTGTGTTTTATTATTTTTACTTTTTATTGTTAGCTACGTCATAAGTATATCCAGACCTTAAAATAAATAGCATGCTGTGAATGTATTCCAAAATTAGGATTTATTCCTTTTGCCCCCCAAGATGGAATAACGAAGCAGACACAAATGCTGGGTTTAAATATAGGGCCACTTTATTAACTGACAACTTTAACTGGAACCAAAGGCAAGGGCAAAACAGCTTGTGATATGGTGAATGCCAGTGGTCAAGGACCCCTCCCTTACCTCTTCAATAGGGCGAGCCACCCTGCCCCGGGTGGGAACCCACTGCAGATGCTACCATCTGGCCGGCTAGCCATTGCAAGACAACTCTTTAACCCCATCCCCCAAGCCGCAAGGCTCAAAGAGAGGACCTAAACAGGGGCATTCCGAAGGCAGTCTGTTTTCCCTGCCCTGTGCTGCAAGGCACAAAGACTTTACTCACAGGACCCCTTCAACCCCAAATGATGGGTGTCAGCTGGTGCTCACCAGACCACAATCTGTATACCGCCTAGCAACCTGCCATCACTGAGGCCAAGCTTCTGCCTAGGCATCCACACCCCACCAGGAGGCCCAAAGCCCCTGAAGCCCTTGCTGTAAGTTGTCCAGAAAGATGCCCTTGCCCAAATCTGGCATGTGCCGCCATCCTGTTGGTAGAGCTTAGCCTGCCCAGCATTACTGCTCAGATGTGGCAAAAGCCACCAAAATCACCCAGACTTGCAGCAGCTCTCTCTTTGCCTTGTGGCGAGCCGCGGACTTGCAACCCCATTAACCCCACGGGGTATCATAGCCGTCCAGATCAGCAAGGTCTCCCGACCCTGCTTTCACTAAGCTGAATTCGCCTGGGCCCGAAGGGGTAACATCTTGCCCTTGATCAGGCCAAAAGTTGCCGCCTCCCAAATGAGCAGCCAGAACTTAATGGGAGGGCAACCCACCACTAGCACAAGAAGTGCAGCAGGCCCAGCCACTGTAGGTCCCGGCACGCCTGCCATTCCATCTTGGCCCACTGGCGAGTGCCCAGCTGAGCCTACTGGTGTCCTCTTGGTGCGATGAGCAGTCCAGAACAAAACTGTGCCCACATAATAGAACCTTCTTCCTCTCTTGCTGGCAAAGCAAACCTGTAAGACAAACAGGGAGCAGGGAAACAAGTACAACTCCCCATGAGGCAACCTTGGCATCCCTTCAATGACCCGACCAGGGCCGCATGTAGGACCTATAAGCCGATGAACACCATCTCCCCACTGCTGAATATCCTGCCGGGGTAACCCATGGCCGCTGCCAAGCAGCTTCAATGTGGCAGGATTGGGCCGAAAATGCCCGTCTGCCAGTTGGTGTCAATAATGCTTTAGTGGTGACAGCCCCAAACAGGTGTTTTGTTAAGAGAGTGCCTCAAGGCACTGAAAAAGCAAGCCAGCCCCCGATCCATGACTGCCGTGTAGGCGGCCAGAGCTGCCACGAGACAAACTGCTTCCCCTGTCTTTGAACATCCAAATTGTTGCAGTCTTCATGAAGTCTGCATGCTCCATGTAAGTGCTGCACAGCCTCCCAGTGCAGCCACCTCCTCCTTAAGTGATAAGTAGAGTTTCAAGTTGCTACAGACATCCAGAATGGCGTTTTGAAGGATGGTGTGCAGATCTGACCATCTAAGGTCTCCCTGTGCCCCTGGATTGCCACCTCCCTTAATAATACCTTCCCTTACTTGCATAAATCTCCTTGGGTCTGAGCATGGTGTGAGATTCATGCACAGCGTTGACATCAAGTCAAGGGTAACTATGTCCCTACATAAGTTCTGAAAATCATGTAGAGTGTCTACAAGGTTGCCAAAATCTACCTCCTCCACAACTTAGCAGTGAAAGGGACAGGTTACCTAGCCCCCTGAGTTCATCAACTTTGGCAGCGGGAGGGATTGGCCAACCAGCCAACCAATTTTTATTGGTAGCAGTGGTAGGGACTGAACACCCGCCCCACTGCTCTATCCCCAATCAGTGGTCAGGACAGAATACACCTCCCACCGCTGTTCCAGTCTTTCACTTCCTCCTGGCACCTTTTAGTGGTTGAGACTGACTACCCATCCTGCTGCCATTTGCTGGGGGTATCAGCCACCCCAGGGGTTCCCTCTCGCAACATACTCTACTTCGGACTTTTACATAGGCAGCGTCCTGCCAGCAAGAAAGACATGTATACCCTCAGGAAAATTGGGGAGACATAGAGATAATAGAAAGGAATCCCCACCATTAGAAGTTTCCCAGCACGAAACATCTCTTCTTGGAGCGAGGGTCTGTCAGGGACCTTCCTCTACACCAATAAATCTGGGGCGTGTGTGCAACTCACAGCTCCAGAAATACGGGTTAACCACAAGCATCTTAGTTCACCAGATCTGTTACCCCAGGACAGCTCGATTAAATAAATATCTTCCCTTTGCATCAATTGGGGAATTATCTACCAAGGCTGAGCTAATAAGGGGCTGGGGCATCGTGTAGACCTGCTATCTGCTTTTTACGGAGCTATTTCTTTTAACCCCAAGCTTGAGGCAATAATCGATCTAAACTGAACCGAAACCGGGGTTACTTACCTCACAAGAAGCAGGAAATGTTTCCTGCAGACTATAGGCTGCCAGAGTACAAGGAGCTATATGAGGGGCTGCAGACAAATAGGGAGAGGTGGAAATGACAGAGTAATACTACACCTGCCCTGAAGTAATGAAGAATCCATGTAAAATGAGAGGAAATGAGTGGCTGGCCAGCAAACCACGAGAAACCAAGATGTACTAAGGGGTGTTTGCTTTGCGTGTGCCCACCAAACATGCCGCAGGGCACGGCGAACTGTGTACATTTATAACCCAAAATGTACCCTGACAACATGGTACAGTGTGCTCCCCCATTTCACAATGAATTAATGGACTCCCAGTGTGGAATAATAGGGTAATCTGACGTTTGCATGGTATCGAGTTAGAAGGGAAAATCCTTTCCTTAATGGAGGCAGGATGAACCTGAATAACTACCATTCAACAGTAATGTTTACCATGATGGGTCCAGCCCAGTTAAAAGAGAAGTGAGACCTTAAACCAAGAGATAGTTGTAAAGTGTCGGGATTGCCAAGAGGTGCTTCGTGAGCTCCCGGGTGTAAAGGAACTTGAGATAAAATCAATATATTCCATTCCTGACAGAGACGCCATGACAGTGGCACCATGCCTCCGCATGCCCGCTTACCCGCCAGACCAAAGACCAGCCACCTGGGCAACATAAGCCACCTGGCAAAAGCAGAGCCCCTACAGACTGATCAGAGATGGGGGGGGGGTAGCATGAAAAATCCGACTATGTAATATATGGCTCTCCTAGCCTCCCAGTGAAAGTCACTACCTGTGGAGGGTCAGAAGCAGACCTGGCTGTTATCTTCTCTGCATTGTCAGCCGTGTCCAAGCCCGCATGGCAGGGCCCAGGGTAAGCCGGAACCCAGCTTGGCGCTGAAAAGCCTAAGTGCTCCCAAGCCTAACTCCTTTGCCGCAGCCCCTTTCCTACAGTCCCTGAAGCAGAGGAAGACCCGCCATCGAAGAGGGCTGGCTGGGGCATCTGACCTGCTGCTGAACTGAAGCCATCAAGGCAGTAGTTGTGCAAGGGTCCAGATCAATGGAGACCTGTCCTCACTTGCAGCCTGTAGCAGTTCACCCTTCTCCCGATGAAGGGCCAGTGGGGGCATCAGCTGGTTTGTGCACCTCCGGGGCCCTGTATACAAAAAATGAACCCAGGTCCTGGGCCATTGGTGCACTGCCCTTACTTGCCCTCATTGTAGATGTATGCCCTTCAACAAGAGACAAACAGTTAACACCTTATCATAAAAATGCTTATTAGCTATGGAGCTAGGCCCATGGGCCCCGGTGCCCTTCCCACAAGCATCACAAAAGGAGGCATACCCCTGCCGCCTGCCCCCCAGCATTCAATCTATTCAGATCACCTGGTGGACCTTATATCCTCCCAGTCTGAAAATGCAAGGCAGGGACAGGCTATAAGGTGGTGGCTGGGGGCTAGAACAGTAATTGCTATATCACTCCAGCAATGGCCAAGGTTGATTGGTTGGTCTTGCTGCCAAGTCCCAGCAGACTTATGGTCACCCCTCATGGGTTTTTCAAGGCAATAGATATTCAGAAGTGGTTAGCCATAGGCTTGCCTCACCACCCTTGTATTCCTTGGTGGTCTCCTATCCAAATACCAACCAGGGCTGACCCTGCTTGCTTTTGAGCTCTGATGAGATCAGGCTAACCTGGGCTATCCAGGCAGAGCAACTGCACATAAATTAGTTTGCTCTGGAGCCAGCCCCCCCAAGCACCGACAAAATGTGTGAGCTGAAGGCCGGAAAAACGTGAGCAAGCTACACCAACTGAGCCTAGAGGGAACCCCGAACACAAAATGGCTGACCTAACCCCAAACATAAAATGGCCGCCAAACAAATCCAAAATGGCTGACCATTTCTGTGCTTGTGACTGATTATTTAGGTAAAGGTAAACGTTTCCCTTGCTCGAAAGCCAATCGGAACCGACTCCAAGGATCCGTGCTCTTCCCCGACTCCAAGCCAAAGATTTACATTTTTGGTAATGTGCTTCACTTTACTGAATTGAGAAGCAGGATGAGATAAATAAAAAGATTCCAATTGAATGAAGCAATAGATGCCGTACAATCTGACACAACCTTGGTCCTCTAATATACCCCACAAAAGCTGTGTCTCCATCCTTTTGCCCGGCCTTCATTCACCACTGAGGCCACAAACATAAACAACAATTATAATAGCTAGGCACCCAAAATGTCTGCCACCCCCAGCAACTGCCTACTCCCACGAAAGCAGCCCCATCGGGCTCCTAACTCTCCCAGCAATGGGCCACTCCCAAAGAATTGGGCAGAGGGCAAGAGCTCTGGGGATGAGCCAAAACACATGCCCAGAAGTGGACCCATGCTGAGCCACAGTGGAACACTGCAGGACCACGAGCTCCCGGGTTCCTCATTCCCACTGGGACTTCTGCTAAGCTGACAACCAACACTCGACCCACGCGTGCCACTACTCCTGGCCCGGGCACGTGCCCCGAGCCCCGGATGGCCACCCCAGCTGCACCACCCTAGCAGGTCTTGCAACCTGAGGGCTTTGGCTTCCTTGACTGAGTCAATCCATCTCACATTGGGTCTTCTTCTTTTCTTACTGCCTTCAACTGTTCCCAGCATTATTGTCTTTTTCAGTGATCCTTGTCTTCTCATAATGTAACCAAAGTACAATAGCCTCAGTTTAGTCATTTTAGCTTCTAGGGAGAGTTCAGGCTTACAGTTGCCAGGTCTTACCTCCTTGCTGGTGGGGGGTAGGAGGGAGCTCTCTGGGAGTGGGGATGGGGTGATGTCACCACACTCAATGTCCCCAATGTGATAACATCACACAGAAGTGACAAGATCATGCTGTGGATGTTGTGTGGCAACGCTCTGGTATTTTGGGCAAAATTCTATGGTTACCATAGAGTTTTGCCCCAAACACTAGTGCATCGCTGCATGACATCCCCAGCATGATGATGTCACATCCATGTGATGTCATTGCATAGGGGATGTCATGCCAAGTCATGGCTGTTGGGGATGGGGCAACACTATTCAGGCTTGATTTGATCTAGAACCCACTTATTTGTCTTTTTGGCAGTCCATGGTATCTGTAAAACTCTTATCAAATACCACATTTCAAATGAATCCACTTTCTTTCCATTAGCTTTCCTTTGTGTCCAACTTTCACACCTATGCATAGTAATGGGGAATACTATAATATTATCTTGATCTTGGTATAATATTATCTTGATCTTGGTATAATATTATCTTGATCTTGGTAGCTTGGGAAATGTTATGACACTTAAGGATCTTTTCTAGCTCCTTCATGGCTGTCCTACCCAGTCTCAGTCTCCTCCTGATTACTTGGTTGCAGTTTCCCTTTTGGTTAATGACTGAGCCAAGGAATAGAATATCTTTAACAATTTCAATTTCTTCATTGACAGCCTTAAAGTTGTGTAATTCCCCAATGCACAAGCAGGCAATTAGAATTATTTGTAAGGAGTAAAACTATTCTGCAAAAAGAATATGGAAAGGATACTTCTGCAGTGGAAACACAGTTCATATTAAAAATACCATAGCTATTTCATTTATTTACTGATTTATGATTTTAATATCCCACCTTTCCTATTCCAAGGAAACTTACAGATATGACCATAGACCACATAACACAGCAACTAAAAAGAACAGAAACATATTCCAAATAACATAAAGATCTCCAAGGAAAGAAAAAACAAATGCTCATTAACTACCTGCTAATAAAAAATCATCCTCATTTTTAAAAAATTGTAGAAAGAGATCACTATGAAAAGCAAATAACAATGGTGATGTTACAGAATGCCTAGGAATAGGTGGAGGCTAGGGATGGGTATGAACTGGGGAAATGGTGGTTCATTGGGATTTGTGGTTTGTTTGATTAAGCACACCACAAACTTACACAAACTTTTCTGTTTCCCGAACCAGTTTGTGGTTTGTTCAGTTCATGAGTTCAGGAGATGGTAGAATGGCTCCACCCAGAAGTGAGCCCTGAATACATTTAAATGCCATTGGAGCCCACCACTGGTCCACAGTCCCACCCGAGTGAGCTCTGAAGGCATTTAAATGCTTTTGGAGCTTATTTCTGGGTCAGGCTGCCTGACTGGAGCCCACCTCTGGGCTGGGCCAGCCTGTCTTAGCTCCAAGAGTGAGCTTTGAAGGTCTTTATAGGCCTTTGGAGCTCAATCTGGAGCTCAGTGGAGTTGGGTGGCCTGACTTGACTGAGGTCTCAGAGGTGGCTCTGAAGGCTTTTATAGGCCTTATATGCCCTTATAAGGGCAGGCCCCACTGGGAAGTGTAACTGCTTCAAAACTGGTTTAATGTGAATAGAGCAGCTGAATTTTATTAGTAAATGTGTCATTATATATATTTTACTAATTGAAGCTTCCAGATTGCTTTGACGGGAAGTTCCATGTACAGTACATTATCATAGCCCAGCTTATGTTAGAGAAGCATGGATCACAATGGATAGTTCAGTGGTCTTAAAGGGAGGACAGTTTCTGAGTTGGATGCAAATGATAGGAAGTGTTCCTAGTAACAGTTCCAACCTGTTTCTCTGCTAATAAGACTGGGTCAAAGAACACTTCAAGACTGTTCGCTCTGGAAATGAGCCTGAAATGTTTCCCAAAGCATTTCAAAATGTGTGTGGTTATATCACTATTATCCACTCTTCCATCATTTTCCATTATAGGAGAAGAAAAATGTATATATATCGTAATTGCTTACAGAAAAAAGTCCACAATTCTTGTGACCTTTGGGACAAGCTATGTTGGACATGGATTGGCTGGCTAGATAGTCTTCCTTTCATCTCTTTTCCTCCATCCTATGAATACTTATGAAGGCACATTGACCTTTGCATGAATAATGTTAAGCTTCGATTCAATCATTCTGAAAACTAAAAGCTAATTAGCAGTTTCTCCTTGCAACAAAAGTTAGTTCAGATGTTTCTTCTTTTTTTCTGGAAGAGGAGTGTTAGCTGACAGAATCAACTAGGTTATTAGCATTGGAATCAGAAACACTTGTGATAAGAAAGAAAGATGGTAAATTAAACATTCATATTTTATCATGGTTTCTGAAATATATGTTCTTACGTCTACTTTGAAGTACGTGATTAAATTCTCTGAAGCCTTTTTATCTTCCCTTGATTGCTAAAGTTTCCTATCAGTGCCAAATGCAGAGCTGATATTATATATAATCAAACTTGTTTCTTTATCTTCAAAAGTAACATCTAACTTGTTATGAATAAACAAACAGTGAGCCTGTTTCTCGTTCATTAAATATAAGCTTTAATAGAGGAAGGGTAATCTCTGTAATGGCACATACTGTTGTGCTCAAAGTGGAAACTGGGAGTCAGGTGTGGATGGACTGGCCATTAACTGGGAAAGGTTAGATTCCAGAAGACCACTGACATATCATGAGCTGCATTCACAAATTGTTGATATTTTTCAATTATTGAGCACTTGAATGAGATTTTAAGAGATAGCCATCTTGGTTTTTATGTGAGGAGTATTGAATATATTTTTCTATGATTATAACTGGTTTTAAAAATCTTAATTGTATGTATTGTTTTATGTTATGTTATGACTTGGTAATATGACTTGTAAGCCGCCCTGAGCCTACGGGGAGGGCGGGATAGAAATATAAATAATAAATAAAAATAAATAAATAAATATTGTGCTGTAGCAATAATTCACAGCTGGATTTTAATGTGTGTACAAGATGATCCAGAAGGTTAACTATTGCAATAGTGTAATAATTGTGATATTCAGTCAAGTGTGAATGAAGCCATACATAGACTACTTACCCTATTTCTTATGTGTCATAAACAGTGCGCCCTCTAAGCTGTGGAGTTTTGTGAGCAAAAATTCTACTTTGTGAGCTACTGGCATTAAAGTTGTGAGCGAGTGATTTGGCTACTGCATAAATTAGTTTGCTCTGGAGCCATCCTTCCTGAGCTAAGACACAAATCTGTGAGCCGCAGGCTAAAAAACTGTGAGCTAGCTCACACTAACTCAGCTTAGATGGAACACTGGTCATAATGGTGATTGAATATCTAGGTGATGGAATGTGTGCATTGATTCTACTTCAAATATAAACTATTAAACTTTAGACAGTGCACATACAGAAAACCAGGAAATCTTGGTATCTCTGGTTAATAAATAATAATGCATGAGCTGAAAGGGTGGGGGATACCAACTTTCTATTATTCTTGGACATTGTATATGTAAGAACTTCCAAAGTTACTATGGGAAATGTAGTATCAGTATGCACTTAGTAATATTTTAAACATGCAGTCTAGAACACTTATTCATTACAGTTCTATTAAATCTGGAGGACTATTCTTCCAAATGTATACTTAGATATGCAGTCTGAAAAAAGCAGCATCTGTATCCCAAATACTATATTTTATCTGCTGTTCTTATAGTCTCACCTGTAATATCTGCCATGGTAGGTGAGAAACCCAATAAGAAGACATGCTATTGTTTTTTGTCCTGGATGCCAAAGCCATCCAAGGTTGCCCAAAATTCTTATACAATTTAGAATGTGGGATATTATGGTGTAATGATTTGTCTTTTATGGAGTACCTTTTACCAGCTTTGACTGGTTAGCCAGCTGTGACCTTTCTGGGAAGAAAAGATCTGGACTCTGTGGTGCATGCTCTGGTTACCTCTAGATTAGATTGCTGCAATGTGCTGTATGCTGTGTTGCACTTGACTAATGTTCAGAAACTTCAATTTGTTTGGAATGCTTCAGCCATGATGTTGAGTGGAATGGGTTATAGGGACCATATCTATCCTGGATCAGAGCCTAGCCGAAGGCTGGCTGACTCCTTTCTGGTATGACCGATGCACAAAACACTTGGAGACTTAAATCATCTTTATCTGTATTGTGTTCCTAATGCATCCACAATGATCTTACTCACTATCTGATTGTTGAATGGGTGAGATAGTTCATCTTAGTGACAAAAGTCCCTTGTGTGTCTTGTGATGAAGAGAGATGGTTTTGTCCATCTTTAGCCATTGGAGATGTTTCTAACAATGAATGGAAAAGAGCAATCAACCTTTTCATGGGCTTCTATCACTCCAGTCTTGTCTCAGCCACACTGTGTCCCAATTAGTTTCTGGACACAGTTTAAGCTGCCTACATGATTTGGAACCAACATACCCGAAGGACCACCTACTTCCTTATGAACCCACCCAGCCACTGCAGTAATCTTTGGAGGCTCTGCTTCAAGTGCCTCTGCCTTCTGAAATTAGGCCTGAAGCAACCTGAGAGAGGGCCTTGTTGGTCATGGCATCAACGCTCTGGAACTCTTTCTCCAAGGAGACTCATCTGCTGCCATTCTGTTGCCATCTTCCTTTGGTGGGTGATCCTTTTTTGTTTTATTTGCACACTCTTAGTGATCCCTCCCTCCTGATCAATGTTTTAAGTGCTGGGTTTTTAAAATGTCTTTGCATGTATCTTAGCTGATTTCATTATTTTAATGATGTGTGTTTAAAGGAGATTGATTCTAATGGTTTTAGAATGTGATTCTGTCATGTATGTTTTAGTTTGTTGGCTGCATTGGTGGCCCTTGTGAAGGTAGAAAAGTGGGATCTAAATTCTGGAATGAATGAACGAACAAACAAATGAACGAATGAATGTTCTGGTGAAATGGATTTAGGACTAAAAAGCAGGGGGCATATAGCATGACCCACATTAGGGATGTACAAAGTCCTGTGGGTTCAGCTCACATATTTCACCAGTCACATTTATCCCCTTGATTGATTGATGATTGGATTGTGCAATTGCTGAGCTATTTGTGTGTAGTAAAAGTAGCAAAAAAGCCACTGTGTAGCTGACAACCAGTTTGCAAGGGAGTCTGCAACATCTGCTGCACAGGCAAAGTAATCACAGGATTGACTGGCCACAGTTGCTCCCAATCAAAGATGGTAAGTCCAACTGACATGACTCATTTGTGGCAAAGTTTGTAACTTTTCTAACCCACATATTCCACTCATGTGACACTCGTTCTGCTCTTATGCTAGTAACAACCTAGGATATCCAGGAATTCCTGAAATATGTGATGTCAGATGCCTCAGTAGCCATGCTATATCTGCCATGTTGGTAATCATTCAACACATGTATAAATGCTCTCAGAAAGGGCATTTATACCTTCCACAGTTTCAGATTTCCAGGATGTTGGCAAGCAGCCATTATCCAAATACTGTCATGGTGAGGCATCTATGTGGTGCTGTAGCTCAGTGATAGAGCATCTGCTTGGCATGCAGAAGGTCTCAGGTTCAATCCCCAGTATCTCCAGTTAAAAAATCTGGCAGTAGGTGATGTGAAAGACCTCTGCCTGAGAACTTGGAGAGCTGCTGTCAGTCTGAGTAGACAATACTGACTTTGATTGACTAAGGGTCTGATTCAGTATAAGGCAGTTTCATGTGCTTGTATGTGTTCATGTGCTGAGGCACATCAGTGTGTTGTGGTTTGTTTTCCAGTTGAGACTGAATGACATAATAAAGTGATTAGAGATAGGAATTAAGAAAAGAAACAGAAATCCAGAGAAAGAATATAAACCATAGAGCAATACATGAAGAAAAATAACAGTAAAAAAACCCCTACATAATAAACAATTTAAAATTACTGGTATATCAATGTAATTTACAGAGTTGCCATAAGATAATAGTTTGGGAGAGTCTGCCAAAGGAATGGCAATTTGCATGTAATTTCCAGTAATGCTTTCCCATTTTCTTGATGGAGTTTCCTTCCTTTCTTTCTTTTTTTGTATTTCACATGTTAGAGTTATTGGAATTCAGTTTACAGTCTGTTTTTTTCCCTTGCCTATATAACACTGCATCACTCAGAAATAAACATGGAATTTTCATTTTCACTGTTATATCAGCTGCTCTAAGATGACATAAGAGTACCATTATCTTATGGACTGCCAGCATATAGTTAGAAACCAAAATTAAAATAAAGAATGATGCACTTAACTTTCTTTGCAGTTTTTACATTTTTAATCCCATCTTTCAAAGTGTTTTTATAATACTGGTATTTTGATACACATTGGGTGCCAGTTTGTAAGGTTGCTGAAGTACAATATCATAGGGGTATGATTTAAACTTTGGTTTAGCTAATGTTTGTATTAGTTACTAGCCTGCTACCCATGCTTCACTGCGGTATTTAAGTTCTGTAAATCCAGTTATAATACTGATGATGTGATATTTAAAATGTGACATTTGTTGTGGGAATTCTAACAGAGAAGATTGTAGTGTAAGAAATGATGTGAGACATACATACTTTTTTCTCTCTACTGAAGGACCTCTCTGTAGACCACATTGGTGGTTCTGCCCTCAGGTGCTAGGATCACCAGGCTGCTTGATGAGCTCACTCTGGAGCAGGCCACATAGAACTGTCCATTTAAGAAGCAGTCATCTGTTGTTGTTTTTTTGTTTTTATTCCCCCGAAGGGGAGTTTTTTATTGCTTTTTTTAATATATACACTACAAATAACTAACAGAAAAAAGGGGATAGGGGACTACATATACGGGAGAAAGCAAAGAACCCACTACTGACTAAAAACCCAAGACAGGAGATCTTCCAAATGACTTTTTCTTCAAAATCCAGAGTCTTTCATCGCTGTACTACTAGTGAACCGTGTCAATCTTTTAGCCCTTTTACCCTCCCCTTTCATATTTTCTTGCCCAATACCGTGCCCCCCCCATCCTCCCCCTAGAACCAAAGTTCTCAAAGGCACAATTCAGAGTCCTTCAGCCTTTACTTCTTTTTCTCTCTCTTCCGTAACTTGTAGGGACTTTTCGGGGCTGCTGCCCCTTTCTCCGACAAAGAGTCCTCACTAGATGAACCAGTTTCCAGCTCACCACTGGACCTATCGTCCTGTTCTTTTTTCCCATCCTCTGACCTTCCCAGCTGCTCATTTAGGAACTCTTTAGCCTTAAGAACAGAGTCTATCTTGACTTTCTTCTCCTTGATCTTGAATGTTACTCCTTCTGGAAACAGCCATTTATATCCAGTTAAGTTTGTTTGGAGGAAGCACACAAGTTCTTTATATTTCTTCCTGCGTTGTCTCACTTCAAATGGAATATCCTTTAGCGTTCTGACCTCATTCTCCCCCACCTTCAGTGGGGTCCCAGAAACTGCTTTCAGGATAGCATCCCTGACGTGCCTCTTCGATAATCTTACCACTATTTCCCCAGGCAGATTGTTCTTCTTTATATATCCTGAATATGACCTATAGGCCACATCCATGTCGTTGAGCAATAAATCCGCTTTTATCTCTGTCACTGGGGCAAGTAAATC